>NW_027511626.1:0-23174 GCF_048772815.1 Callospermophilus lateralis | reverse complement strand
GTTACTGGAAACGAACGCTTGAACCTAGAAGAGTGAAAGTTGGGCAGCCAAGTGGGATTAGTGAACTGATCATTACCACCAAGTATCATCAAGATTTGGTGAAAAAATGTTTGCTGAGATTTCAGCAAACTAGTAGTTTTTTGGAAGCTTGGCAACCCCTTTCAAACGAAAGTGTTTTTCGCCAGTCTCTGCATGGGGTACTTCAAGAAGAAACAAACCATAGAGATAGAATTTAGAACTACTTCATTTTGTCAAGTTTCAAGGAGCTAGCACAAACCGTGTTTGATTTAGAGTTTCAAACACATCTATGTATATAACAGTAAACAGAGTGAAACCTAAAATTCAAACTGTTACTGGAAACGAACGCTTGAACCTAGAAGAGTGAAAGTTGGGCAGCCAAGTGGGATTAGTGAACTGATCATTACCACCAAGTATCATCAAGATTTGGTGAAAAAATGTTTGCTGAGATTTCAGCAAACTAGTAGTTTTTTGGAAGCTTGGCAACCCCTTTCAAACGAAAGTGTTTTTCGCCAGTCTCTGCATGGGGTACTTCAAGGGGAAACAAACCATAGAGATAGAACTTAGAACTACTTCATTTTTTTAAGTTTCAAGGAGCTAGCAAAAACCCTGTTTGATTTAGAGTTTCAAACACATCTATCTATATAGCAGAAAACAGAGTGAAACCTAAAAATTCAAAGTGTTACTGGAAACGAACGCTTGAACCTAGAAGAGTGAAAATTGGGCAGCCAAGTGGGCTTAGTGAACTGATCATTATCACCAAGTATCATCAAGATTTGGTGAAAAAATGTTTGCTGAGATTTCAGCAAACGAGTAGTTTTTTGGAAGCTTGGCAACCCCTTTCAAACGAAAGTGTTCTTCGCCAGTCTCTGCATGGGGTACTTCAAGAGGAAACAAACCATAGAGATAGAACTTAGAACTACTTCATTTTGTCAAGTTTCACGGAGCTAGCACAAACCGTGTTTGATTTAGAGTTTCAAACACATCTATCTATAATGCAGAAAACAGAGTGAAACCTAAAATTTCAAAGTGTTACTGGAAACGAACGCTTGAACCTAGAAGAGTGTAAATTGGGCAGCCAAGCGAGCTTAGTGAACTGATCATTACCACCAAGTATCATCAAGATTTGGTGTAAAAATGTTTGCTGAGATTTCAGCAAACTAGTAGTTTTTTGGAAGCTTGGCAACCCCTTTCAAACGAAAGTGTTCTTCGCCAGTCTCTGCATGGGGTACTTCAAGAGGAAACAAACCATAAAAATAGAACTTAGAACTACTTCATTTTGTAAGTTTCACGGAGCTAGCACAAACCGTGTTTGATTTAGAGTTTCGAGACATCTATCTATATAGCAGAAAACAGAGTGAAACCTAAAAATTCAAACTGTTACTGGAAACGAACGCTTGAACCTAGAAGAGTGAAAGTTGGGCAGCCAAGTGGGCTTAGTGAACTGATCATTACCACCAAGTATCATCAAGATTTGGTGAAAAAATGTTTGCTGAGATTTCAGCAAACTAGTAGATTTTGGAAGCTTGGCAACCCCTTTCAAATGAAAGTGTTTTTAGCCAGTTCTGCATGGGGTACTTCAAGAGGAAACAAACCATAGAGATAGAACTTAGAACTACTTCATTTGGTCAAGTTTCAAGGAGCTAGCACAAACCGTGTTTGATTTAGAATTCCAAATACAGCTATCTATGTAGGAGAAAACAGAGTGAAACCTAAAAATTCAAACTGTTACTGGAAACGAATGCTTCAACCTAGAAGAATAAAAATTGGGCAGCCAAGTGGGATTAGTGAACTGATCATTACCACCAAGTATCATCAAGTTTTGGTGAAAAAAGGTTTGCTGAGATTTCAGCAAACGAGAAGTTTTTTGGAAGCTTGGCAACCCCTTTCAAACGAAAGTGTTTTCGCCAGTCTCTGCATGGGGTACTTCAAGAGGAAAACAAACCATAGAGATAGAACTTAGAACTACTTCATTTGCTAAAGTTTCAAGGAGCTAGCACAAACCGTGTTTGATTTAGAGTTTCAAACACATCTATCTCTATAGCAGAAAACAGAGTGAAACCTAAAAATTCAAAGTGTTACTGGAAACGAACGCTTGAACCTAGAAGAGTGAAAATTGGGCAGCCAAGTGGGCTTAGTGAACTGATCATTACCACCAAGTATCATCAAGATTTGGTGAAAAAATGTTTGCTGAGATTTCAGCAAACTAGTAGTTTTTTGGAAGCTTGGCAACCCTTTCAAACGAAAGTGTTCTTCGCCAGTCTCTGCATGGGGTACTTCAAGAGGAAACAAACCATAGAGATAGAACTTAGAACTACTTCATTTTGTCAACTTTCACGGAGCTAGCACAAACCGTGTTTGATTTAGAGTTTCAAACACTTCTATCTATATAACAGAAAACAGAGTGAAACCTAAAAATTCAAACTGTTACTGGAAACGAACGCTTGAACCTAGAAGAGTGAAACTTGGGCAGCCAAGTGGGATTAGTGAACTGATCATTACCACCAAGTATCATCAAGATTTGGTGAAAAAATGTTTGCTGAGATTTCAGCAAACTAGTAGTTTTTTGGAAGCTTGGCAACCCCTTTCAAACGAAAGTGTTTTTCGCCAGTCTCTGCATGGGGTACTTCAAGAGGAAACAAACCATAGAGATAGAACTTAGAACTACTTCATTTTGTCAAGTTTCACGGAGCTAGCACAAACCGTGTTTGATTTAGAGTTTCGAGACATCTATCTATATAGCAGAAAACAGAGTGAAACCTAAAAATTCAAACTGTTACTGGAAACGAACGCTTGAACCTAGAAGAGTGAAAGTTGGGCAGCCAAGTGGGCTTAGTGAACTGATCATTACCACCAAGTATCATCAAGATTTGGTGAAAAAATGTTTGCTGAGATTTCAGCAAACTAGTAGTTTTTTGGAAGCTTGGCAACCCCTTTCAAATGAAAGTGTTTTTCGAAAGTCTCTGCATGGGGTACTTCAAGAGGAAACAAACCATAGAGATAGAACTTAGAACTACTTCATTTGCTCAAGTTTGAAGGAGCTAGCAAAAACCGTGTTTGATTTAGAATTCCAAACACAGCTATCTATGTAGGAGAAAACAGAGTGAAACCTAAAAATTCAAACTGTTACTGGAAACGAATGCTTCAACCTAGAAGAATAAAAATTGGGCAGCCAAGTGGGATTAGTGAACTGATCATTACCACCAAGTATCATCAAGATTTGGTGAAAAAATGTTTGCTGAGATTTCAGCAAACTAGTAGTTTTTTGGAAGCTTGGCAACCCCTTTCAAACGAAAGTGTTTTTCGCCAGTCTCTGCATGGGGTACTTCAAGAGGAAACAAACCATAGAGATAGAACTTACAACTACTTCATTTTGTCAAGTTTCAAGGAGCTAGCACAAACCGTGTTTGATTTAGAGTTTCGAGACATCTATCTATAGAGCAGAAAACAGAGTGAAACCTAAAAATTCAAACTGTTACTGGAAACGAACGCTTGAACCTAGAAGAGTGAAAGTTGGGCAGCCAAGTGGGATTAGTGAACTGATCATTACCACCAAGTATCATCAAGATTTGGTGAAAAAATGTTTGCTGAGATTTCAGCAAACGAGAAGTTTTTTGGAAGCTTGGCAACCCCTTTCAAACGAAAGTGTTCTTCGCCAGTCTCTGCATGGGGTACTTCAAGAGGAAACAAACCATAGAGATAGAACTTAGAACTACTTCATTTTGTCAAGTTTCACGGAGCTAGCACAAACCGTGTTTGATTTAGAGTTTCAAACACTTCTATCTATATAACAGAAAACAGAGTGAAACCTAAAAATTCAAACTGTTACTGGAAACGAACGCTTGAACCTAGAAGAGTGAAAGTTGGGCAGCCAAGTGGGATTAGTGAACTGATCATTACCACCAAGTATCATCCAGATTTGGTGAAAAAATGTTTGCTGAGATTTCAGCAAACTAGTAGTTTTTTGGAAGCTTGGCAACCCCTTTCAAACGAAAGTGTTTTTCGACAGTCTCTGCATGGGGTACTTCAAGAGGAAACAAACCATAGAGATAGAACTTAGAAGTACTTCATTTTGTCAAGTTTTAAGGAGCTAGCACAAACCGTGTTTGATTTAGAGTTTCAAACACATCTATCTATATAGCAGAAAACAGAGTGAAACCTAACAATTCAAAGTGTTACTGGAAACGAACGCTTGAACCTAGAAGAGTGAAAATTGGGCAGCCAAGTGGGCTTAGTGAACTGATCATTACCACCAAGTATCATCAAGATTTGGTGAAAAAATGTTTGCTGAGATTTCAGCAAACGAGAAGTTTTTTGGAAGCTTGGCAACCCCTTTCAAACCAAAGTGTTCTTCGCCAGTCTCTGCATGGGGTACTTCAAGAGGAAACAAACCATAGAGATAGAACTTAGAACTACTTCATTTTGTCAAGTTTCACGGAGCTAGCACAAACCGTGTTTGATTTAGAGTTTCAAACACATCTATCTATATAACATAAAACAGAGTGAAACCTAAAAATTCAAACTGTTACTGGAAACGAATGCTTCAACCTAGAAGAATAAAAATTGGGCAGCCAAGTGGGATTAGTGAACTGATCATTACCACCAAGTATCATCAAGTTTTGGTGAAAAAATGTTTGCTGAGATTTCAGCAAACGAGAAGTCTTTTGGAAGCTTGGCAACCCCTTTCAAACGAAAGTGTTTTTCGCCAGTCTCTGCATGGGGTACTTCAAGAGGAAACAAACCATAGAGATAGAAAGTAGAACTACTTCATTTGCTCAAGTTTCAAGGAGCTAGCACAAACCGTGTTTGATTTAGAGTTTCAAACACATCTATCTCTATAGCAGAAAACAGAGTGAAACCTAACAATTCAAAGTGTTACTGGAAACGAACGCTTGAACCTAGAAGAGTGAAAGTTGGGCAGCCAAGTGGGATTAGTGAACTGATCATTACCACCAAGTATCATCAAGATTTGGTGAAAAAATGTTTGCTGAGATTTCAGCAAACTAGTAGTTTTTTGGAAGCTTGGCAACCCCTTTCAAACGAAAGTGTTTTTCGCCAGTCTCTGCATGGGGTACTTCAAGAAGAAACAAACCATAGAGATAGAATTTAGAACTACTTCATTTTGTCAAGTTTCAAGGAGCTAGCACAAACCGTGTTTGATTTAGAGTTTCAAACACATCTATGTATATAACAGTAAACAGAGTGAAACCTAAAAATTCAAACTGTTACTGGAAACGAACGCTTGAACCTAGAAGAGTGAAAGTTGGGCAGCCAAGTGGGATTAGTGAACTGATCATTACCACCAAGTATCATCAAGATTTGGTGAAAAAATGTTTGCTGAGATTTCAGCAAACTAGTAGTTTTTTGGAAGCTTGGCAACCCCTTTCAAACGAAAGTGTTTTTCGCCAGTCTCTGCATGGGGTACTTCAAGGGGAAACAAACCATAGAGATAGAACTTAGAACTACTTCATTTTTTTAAGTTTCAAGGAGCTAGCAAAAACCCTGTTTGATTTAGAGTTTCAAACACATCTATCTATATAGCAGAAAACAGAGTGAAACCTAAAAATTCAAAGTGTTACTGGAAACGAACTCTTGAACCTAGAAGAGTGAAAATTGGGCAGCCAAGTGGGCTTAGTGAACTGATCATTACCACCAAGTATCATCAAGATTTGGTGAAAAAATGTTTGCTGAGATTTCAGCAAACTAGTAGTTTTTTGGAAGCTTGGCAACCCCTTTCAAACGATAGTGTTCTTCGCCAGTCTCTGCATGGGGTACTTCAAGAGGAAACAAACCATAGAGATAGAACTTAGAACTACTTCATTTGGTCAAGTTTCACGGAGCTAGCACAAACCGTGTTTGATTTAGAGTTTCGAGACATCTATCTATATAGCAGAAAACAGAGTGAAACCTAAAAATGTCAAACTGTTACTGGAAACGAACGCTTGAACCTAGAAGAGTGAAAGTTGGGCAGTCAAGTGGGCTTAGTGAACTGATCATTACCACCAAGTATCATCAAGATTTGGTGAAAAAATGTTTGCTGAGATATCAGCAAACTAGTAGTTTTTTGGAAGCTTGGCAACCCCTTTCAAATGAAAGTGTTTTTCGCCAGTCTCTGCATGGGGTACTTCAAGAGGAAACAAACCATAGAGATAGAACTTAGAACTACTTCATTTTGTCAAGTTTCAAGGAGCTAGCACAAACCGTGTTTGATTTAGAATTCCAAACACAGCTATCTATGTAGGAGAAAACAGAGTGAAACCTAAAAGTTCAAACTGTTACTGGAAACGAATGCTTCAACATAGAAGAATAAAAATTGGGCAGCCAAGTGGGATTAGTGAACTGATCATTACCACCAAGTATCATCAAGGTTTGGTGAAAAAATGTTTGCTGAGATTTCAGCAAACTAGTAGTTTTTTGGAAGCTTGGCAACCCCTTTCAAACGAAAGTGTTCTTCGCCAGTCTCTGCATGGGGTACTTCAAGAGGAAACAAACCATAGAGATAGAACGTAGAACTACTTCATTTTGTCAAGTTTCAAGGTGCTAGCACAAACTGTTTGATTTAGAGTTTCAAAGACATCTATCTATATAGCAGAAAACAGAGTGAAACCTAAAATTTCAAAGTGTTACTGGAAACGAACGCTTGAACCTAGAAGAGTAAAAATTGGGCAGCCAAGTGGGCTTAGGGAACTGATCATTACCACCAAGTATCATCAAGTTTTGGTGAAAAAATGTGTGCTGAGATTTCAGCAAACTAGTAGTTTTTTGGAAGCTTGGCAACCCCTTTAAAACGAAAGTGTTTTTCGCCAGTCTCTGCATGCGGTACTTCAAGAGGAAACAAACCATAAAGATAGAACTTAGAACTACTTCATTTGCTCAAGTTTCAAGGAGCTAGCACAAACCGTGTTTGATTTAGAGTTTCAAACACATCTATCTATATAGCAGAAAACAGAGTGAAACCTAACAATTCAAAGTGTTACTGGAAACGAACGCTTGAACCTAGAAGAGTGAAAATTGGGCAGCCAAGTGGGCTTAGTGAACTGATCATTACCACCAAGTATCATCAAGATTTGGTGAAAAAAAGTTTGCTGAGATTTCAGCAAACTAGTAGTTTTTTGGAAGCTTGGCAACCCCTTTCAAACGAAAGTGTTCTTCGCCAGTCTCTGCATGGGGTACTTCAAGAGGAAACAAACCATAGAGATAGAACTTAGAACTACTTCATTTTGTCAAGTTTCACGGAGCTAGCACAAACCGTGTTTGATTTAGAGTTTCAAAGACATCTATCTATATAGCAGAAAACAGAGTGAAACCTAAAAATTCAAACTGTTACTGGAAACGAACGCTTGAACCTAGAAGAGTGAAAGTTGGGCAGCCAAGTGGGATTAGTGAACTGATCATTACCACCAAGTATCATCAAGATTTGGTGAAAAAATGTTTGCTGAGATTTCAGCAAACTAGTAGTTTTTTGGAAGCTTGGCAACCCCTTTCAAACGAAAGTGTTTTTCGCCAGTATCTGCATGGGGTACTTCAAGAGGAAACAAACCATAGAGATAGAACTTAGAACTACTTCATTTTGTCAAGTTTCACGGAGCTAGCACAAACCGTGTTTGATTTAGAGTTTCGAGACATCTATCTATATAGCAGAAAACAGAGTGAAACCTAAAAATTCAAACTGTTACTGGAAACAAACGCTTGAACCTAGAAGAGTGAAAGTTGGGCAGCCAAGTGGGAGTAGTGAACTGATCATTACCACCAAGTATCATCAAGATTTGGTGAAAAAATGTTTGCTGATATTTCAGCAAACTAGTAGTTTTTTGGAAGCTTGGCAACCCCTTTCAAACGAAAGTGTTTTTCGCCAGTCTCTGCATGGGGTACTTCAAGAGGAAACAAACCATAGAGATAGAACTTAGAACTACTTCATTTTGTCAAGTTTCAAGGAGCTAGCACAAACCGTGTTTGATTTAGAGTTTCAAACACATCTATCTATATAGCAGAAAACAGAGTGAAACCTAAAAATTCAAAGTGTTACTGGAAACGAACGCTTGAACCTAGAAGAGTGAAAATTGGGCAGCCAAGTGGGCTTAGTTAACTGATCATTACCACCAAGTATCATCAAGATTTGGTGAAAAAATGTTTGCTGAGATTTCAGCAAACGAGTAGTTTTTTGGAAGCTTGGCAACCCCTTTCAAACGAAAGTGTTCTTCGCCAGTCTCTGCATGGGGTACTTCAAGAGGAAACAAACCATAGAGATAGAACTTAGAACTACTTCATTTTGTCAAGTTTCACGGAGCTAGCACAAACCGTGTTTGATTTAGAGTTTCAAAGACATCTATCTATATAGCAGAAAACAGAGTGAAACATAAAAATTCAAACTGTTACTAGAAACGAACGCTTGAACCTAGAAGAGTGAAAATTGGGCAGCCAAGTGGGATTAGTGAACTGATCATTACCACCAAGTATCATCAAGATTTGGTGAAAAAATGTTTGCTGAGATTTCAGCAAACTAGTAGTTTTTTGGAAGCTTGGCAACCCCTTTCAAACGAAAGTGTTTTTCGCCAGTCTCTGCATGGGGTACTTCAAGAGGAAACAAACCATAGAGATAGAACTTAGAACTACTTCATTTTGTCAAGTTTCAAGGAGCTAGCACAAACCGTGTTTGATTTAGAGTTTCAAACACATCTATGTATATAACAGAAAACAGAGTGAAACCTAAAAATTCAAACTGTTACTGGAAACGAACGCTTGAACCTAGAAGAGTGAAAGTTGGGCAGCCAAGTGGGCTTAGTGAACTGATCATTATCACCAAGTATCATCAAGATTTGGTGAAAAAAAGTTTGCTGAGATTTCAGCAAACTAGTAGTTTTTTGGAAGCTTGGCAACCCCTTTCAAACGAAAGTGTTCTTCGCCAGTCTCTGCATGGGGTACTTCAAGAGGAAACAAACCATAGAGATAGAACTTAGAACTACTTCATTTTGTCAAGTTTCACGGAGCTAGCACAAACCGTGTTTGATTTAGAGTTTCAAAGACATCTATCTATATAGCAGAAAACAGAGTGAAACCTAAAAATTCAAACTGTTACTGGAAACGAACGCTTGAACCTAGAAGAGTGAAAGTTGGGCAGCCAAGTGGGATTAGTGAACTGATCATTACCACCAAGTATCATCAAGATTTGGTGAAAAAATGTTTGCTGAGATTTCAGCAAACTAGTAGTTTTTTGGAAGCTTGGCAACCCCTTTCAAACGAAAGTGTTTTTCGCCAGTATCTGCATGGGGTACTTCAAGAGGAAACAAACCATAGAGATAGAACTTAGAACTACTTCATTTTGTCAAGTTTCACGGAGCTAGCACAAACCGTGTTTGATTTAGAGTTTCGAGACATCTATCTATATAGCAGAAAACAGAGTGAAACCTAAAAATTCAAACTGTTACTGGAAACAAACGCTTGAACCTAGAAGAGTGAAAGTTGGGCAGCCAAGTGGGAGTAGTGAACTGATCATTACCACCAAGTATCATCAAGATTTGGTGAAAAAATGTTTGCTGATATTTCAGCAAACTAGTAGTTTTTTGGAAGCTTGGCAACCCCTTTCAAACGAAAGTGTTTTTCGCCAGTCTCTGCATGGGGTACTTCAAAACGAAACAAACCATAGAGATAGAACTTAGAACTACTTCATTTTGTCAAGTTTCAAGGAGCTAGCACAAACCATGTTTGATTTAGAGTTTCAAACACATCTATCTATATAGCAGAAAACAGAGTGAAACCTAAAAATTCAAAGTGTTACTGGAAACGAACGCTTGAACCTAGAAGAGTGAAAATTGGGCAGCCAAGTGGGCTTAGTTAACTGATCATTACCACCAAGTATCATCAAGATTTGGTGAAAAAATGTTTGCTGAGATTTCAGCAAACGAGTAGTTTTTTGGAAGCTTGGCAACCCCTTTCAAACGAAAGTTTTCTTCGACAGTCTCTGCATGGGGTACTTCAAGAGGAAACAAACCATAGAGATAGAACTTAGAACTACTTCATTTTGTCAAGTTTCACGGAGCTAGCACAAACCGTGTTTGATTTAGAGTTTCAAACACATCTATCTATATAGCAGAAAACAGAGTGTAACCTAAAATTTCAAAGTGTTACTGGAAACGAACGCTTGAACCTAGAAGAGTGAAAATTGGGCAGCCAAGTGGGCTTAGTGAACTGATCATTACCACCAAGTATCATCAAGATTTGGTGAAAAAATGTGTGCTGAGATTTCAGCAAACTAGTAGTTTTTTGGAAGCTTGGCAACCCCTTTCAAACGAAAGTGTTTTTCGACAGTCTCTGCATGGGATACTTCAAGTAGAAACAAACCATAGAGATAGAACTTAGAACTACTTCATTTGGTCAAGTTTCAAGGAGCTAGCACAAACCGTGTTTGATTTAGAATTCCAAACACAGCTATCTATGTAGGAGAAAACAGAGTGAAACCTAAAAATTCAAACTGTTACTGGAAACGAATGTTTCAACCTAGAAGAATAAAAATTGGGCAGCCAAGTGGGATTAGTGAACTGATCATTACCACCAAGTATCATCATCATTTGGTGAAAAAATATTTGCTGAGATTTCAGCAAACTAGTAGTTTTTTGGAAGCTTGGCAACCCCTTTCAAACGAAAGTGTTTTTCGCCAGTCTCTGCATGGGGTACTTCAAGAGGAAACAAACCATAGAGATAGAACTTACAACTACTTCATTTTGTCAAGTTTCAAGGAGCTAGCACAAACCGTGTTTGATTTAGAGTTTCAAAGACATCTATCTATATAGCATAAAACAGAGTGAAACCTAAAATTTCAAAGTGTTACTGGAAACGAACGCTTGAACCTAGAAGAGTAAAAATTGGGCAGCGAAGTGGGCTTAGTGAACTGATCATTACCACCAAGTATCATCAAGATTTGGTGAAAAAATGTTTGCTGAGATTTCAGCAAACTAGTAGTTTTTTGGAAGCTTGGCAACCCCTTTCAAACGAAAGTGTTTTTCGCCAGTCTCTGCGGGGTACTTCAAGAGGAAACAAACCATAGAGATAGAACTTAGAACTACTTCATTTGCTCAAGTTTCAAGGAGCTAGCACAAACCGTGTTTGATTTAGAGTTTCAAACACATCTATCTATATAGCAGAAAACAGAGTGAAACCTAACAATTCAACGTGTTACTGGAAACGAACGCTTGAACCTAGAAGAGTGAAAATTGGGCAGCCAAGTGGGCTTAGTGAACTGATCATTACCACCAAGTATCATCAAGATTTGGTGCAAAAATGTTTGCTGAGATTTCAGCAAACTCGTAGTTTTTTGGAAGCTTGGCAACCCCTTTCAAACGAAAGTGTTTTTCGCCAGTCTCTGGATGAGGTATTTCAAGAGGAAACAAACCATAGAGATAGAACTTGGAACTACTTCATTTTCTCAAGTTTCAAGGAGCTAGCACAAACCATGTTTGATTTAGAGTTTCAAACACATCTATGTATATAACAAAAAACAGAGTGAAACCTAAAAATTCAAACTGTTACTGGAAACGAACGCTTGAACCTAGAAGTGTGAAAGTTGGGCAGCCAAGTGGGATTAGTGAACTGATCATTACCACCAAGTATCATCAAGATTTGGTGAAAAAATGTTTGCTGAGATTTCAGCAAACTAGTAGTTTTTTGGAAGCTTGGCAACCCCTTTCAAACGAAAGTGTTTTTCGCCAGTCTCTGCATGGGGTACTTCAAGAGGAAACAAACCATAGAGATAGAACTTAGAACTACTTCATTTTGTCAAGTTAAAAGGAGCTAGCACAAACCGTGTTTGATTTAGAGTTTCAAACACATCTATCTATATAGCAGAAAACAGAGTGAAACCTAAAAATTCAAAGTGTTACTGGAAACGAACGCTTGAACCTAGAAGAGTGAAAATTGGGCAGCCAAGTGGGCTTAGTTTACTGATCATTATCACCAAGTATCATCAAGATTTGGTGAAAAAATGTTTGCTGAGATTTCAGCAAACGAGTAGTTTTTTGGAAGCTTGGCAACCCCTTTCAAACGAAAGTGTTCTTCGCCAGTCTCTGCATGGGGTACTTCAAGAGGAAACAAACCATAGAGATAGAACTTAGAACTACTTCATTTTGTCAAGTTTCACGGAGCTAGCACAAACCGTGTTTGATTTAGAGTTTCAAACACATCTATCTATATAGCAGAAAACAGAGTGAAACCTAAAATTTCAAAGTGTTACTGGAAACGAACGCTTGAACCTAGAAGAGTGTAAATTGGGCAGCCAAGCCGGCTTAGTGAACTCATCATTACCACCAAGTATCATCAAGATTTGGTGAAAAAATGTTTGCTGAGATTTCAGCAAACTAGTAGTTTTTTGGAAGCTTGGCAACCCCTTTCAAACGAAAGTGTTCTTCGCCAGTCTCTGCATGGGGTACTTCAGAGGAAACAAACCATAGAGATAGAACTTAGAACTACTTCATTTTGTAAGTTTCACGGAGCTAGCACAAACCGTGTTTGATTTAGAGTTTCAAACACATCTATCTATATAACAGAAAACAGAGTGAAACCTAAAAATTCAAACTGTTACTGGAAACGAACGCTTGAACCTAGAAGAGTGAAAGTTGGGCAGCCAAGTGGGCTTAGTGAACTGATCATTATCACCAAGTATCATCAAGATTTGGTGAAAAAAAGTTTGCTGAAATTTCAGCAAACTAGTAGTTTTTTGGAAGCTTGGCAACCCCTTTCAAACGAAAGTGTTCTTCGCCAGTCTCTGCATGGGGTACTTCAAGAGGAAAGAAACCATAGAGATAGAACTTAGAACTACTTCATTTTGTCAAGTTTCACGGAGCTAGCACAAACCGTGTTTGATTTAGAGTTTCAAACACATCTATCTATATAGCAGAAAACAGAGTGAAACCTAAAATTTCAAAGTGTTATTGGAAACGAACGCTTGAACCTAGAAGAGTGAAAATTGGGCAGCCAAGTGGGCTTAGTGAACTGATCATTACCACCAAGTATCATCAAGATTTGGTGAAAAAATTTTTGCTGAGATTTCAGCAAACTAGTAGTTTTTTGGAAGCTTGGCAACCCCTTTCAAACGAAAGTGTTCTTCGCCAGTCTCTGCATGGGGTACTTCAAGAGGAAACAAACCATAGAGATAGAACTTAAAACTACTTCATTTTGTCAAGTTTCACGGAGCTAGCAAAAACCGTGTTTGATTTAGAGTTTCAAACACATCTATGTATAAAACAGAAAACAGAGTGAAACCTAAAAATTCAAACTGTTACTGGAAACGAACGCTTGAACCTAGAAGAGTGAAAGTTGGGCAGCCAAGTGGGATTAGTGAACTGATCATTACCACCAAGTATCATCAAGATTTGGTGAAAAAATGTTTGCTGAGATTTCAGCAAACTAGTAGTTTTTTGGAAGCTTGGCAACCCCTTTCAAACCAAAGTGTTTTTCGCCAGTCTCTGCATGGGGTACTTCAAGAGGAAACAAACCATAGAGATAGAACTTAGAACTACTTCATTTTGTCAAGTTTCACGGAGCTAGCACAAACCGTGTTTGATTTAGAGTTTCGAGACATCTATCTATATAGCAGAAAACAGAGTGAAACCTAAAAATTCAAACTGTTACTGGATACGAACGCTTGAACCTAGAAGAGTGAAAGTTGGGCAGCCAAGTGGGCTTAGTGAACTGATCATTACCACCAAGTATCATCAAGATTTGGTGAAAAAATGTTTGCTGAGATTTCAGCAAACTAGTAGTTTTTTGGAAGCTTGGCAACCCCTTTCAAACGAAAGTGTTTTTCGCCAGTCTCTGCATGAGGTACTTCAAGAGGAAACAAACCATAGAGATAGAACTTGGAACTACTTCATTTTGTCAAGTTTCAAGGAGCTAGCACAAACCGTGTTTGATTTAGAGTTTCAAACACATCTATGTATATAACAGAAAACAGAGTGAAACCTAAAAATTCAAACTGTTACTGGAAACGAACGCTTGAACCTAGAAGAGTGAAAGTTGGGCAGCCAAGTGGGATTAGTGAACTGATCATTACCACCAAGTATCATCAAGATTTGGTGAAAAAATGTTTGCTGAGATTTCAGCAAACTAGTAGTTTTTTGGAAGCTTGGCAACCCCTTTCAAACGAAAGTGTTTTTCGCCAGTCTCTGCATGGGGTACTTCAAGAGGAAACAAACCATAGAGATAGAACTTAGAACTACTTCATGTTGTCAAGTTTCACGGAGCTAGCACAAACCGTGTTTGATTTAGAGTTTCAAACACATCTATCTATATAGCAGAAAACAGAGTGAAACCTAAAAATTCAAACTGTTACTGGAAACGAACGCTTGAACCTAGAAGAGTGACAGTTGGGCAGCCAAGTGGGATTAGTGAACTGATCATTATCACCAAGTATCATCAAGATTTGCTGAAAAAATGTTTGCTGAGATTTCAGCAAACGAGTAGTTTTTTGGAAGCTTGGCAACCCCTTTCAAACGAAAGTGTTCTTCGCCAGTCTCTGCATGGGATACTTCAAGAGGAAACAAACCATAGAGATAGAACTTAGAACTACTTCATTTTGTCAAGTTTCACGGAGCTAGCACAAACCGTGTTTGATTTAGAGTTTCAAACACATCTATCTATATAGCAGAAAACAGAGTGAAACCTAAAAATTCAAACTGTTACTGGAAACGAACGCTTGAACCTAGAAGAGTGAAAGTTGGGCAGCCAAGTGGGATTAGTGAACTGATCATTACCACCAAGTATCATCAAGATTTGGTGAAAAAATGTTTGCTGAGATTTCAGCAAACTAGTAGTTTTTTGGAAGCTTGGCAACCCCTTTCAAACGAAAGTGTTCTTCGCCAGTCTCTGCATGGGGTACTTCAAGAGGAAAAAAACCATAGAGATAGAACTTAGAACTACTTCATTTTGTCAAGTTTCACGGAGCTAGCACAAACCGTGTTTGATTTAGAGTTTCGAGACATCTATCTATATAGCAGAAAACAGAGTGAAACCTAAAAATTCAAACTGTTACTGGAAACGAACGCTTGAACCTAGAAGAGTGAAAGTTGGGCAGCCAAGTGGAATTAGTGAACTGATCATTACCACCAAGTATCATCAAGATTTGGTGAAAAAATGTTTGCTGAGATTTCAGCAAACTAGTAGTTTTTTGGAAGCTTGGCAACCCCTTTCAAACGAAAGTGTTTTTCGCCAGTCTCTGCATGGGGTACTTCAAGAGGAAACAAACCATAGAGATAGAACTTAGAACTACTTCATTTTGTCAAGTTTCAAGGAGCTAGCACAAACCGTGTTTGATTTAGAGTTTCAAACACATCTATCTATATAGCAGAAAACAGAGTGAAACCTAAAAATTCAAAGTGTTACTGGAAACGAACGCTTGAACCTAGAAGAGTGAAAATTGGGCAGCCAAGTGGGCTTAGTGAACTGATCATTATCACCAAGTATCATCAAGATTTGGTGAAAAAATGTTTGCTGAGATTTCAGCAAACGAGTAGTTTTTTGGAAGCTTGGCAACCCCTTTCAAACGAAAGTGTTCTTCGCCAGTCTCTGCATGGGGTACTTCAAGAGGAAACAAACTATAGAAATAGAACTAAGAACTACTTCATTTTGTCAAGTTTCACGGAGCTAGCACAAACCGTGTTTGATTTAGAGTTTCAAACACATCTATCTATATAGCAGAAAACAGAGTGAAACCTAAAATTTCAAAGTGTTACTGGAAACGAACGCTTGAACCTAGAAGAGTGTAAATTGGGCAGCCAAGTGGGCTTAGTGAACTCATCATTACCACCAAGTATCATCAAGATTTGGTGAAAAAATGTTTGCTGAGATTTCAGCAAACTAGTAGTTTTTTGGAAGCTTGGCAACCCCTTTCAAACGAAAGTGTTCTTCGCCAGTCTCTGCATGGGGTCCTTCAAGAGGAAACAAACCATAGAGATAGAACTTAGAACTACTTCATTTTGTAAGTTTCACGGAGCTAGCACAAACCGTGTTTGATTTAGAGTTTCAAACACATCTATCTATATAACAGAAAACAGAGTGAAACCTAAAAATTCAAACTGTTACTGGAAACGAACGCTTGAACCTAGAAGAGTGAAAGTTGGGCAGCCAAGTGGGATTAGTGAACTGATCATTACCACCAAGTATCATCAAGATTTGGTGAAAAAATGTTTGCTGAGATTTCAGCAAACTAGTAGTTTTTTGGAAGCTTGGCAACCCCTTTCAAACGAAAGTGTTTTTCGCCAGTCTCTGCATGGGGTACTTCAAGAGAAAACAAACCATAGAGATAGAACTTAGAACTACTTCATTTTGTCAAGTTTCACGGAGCTAGCACAAACCGTGTTTGATTTAGAGTTTCAAACACATCTATGTATATAACAGAAAACAGAGTGAAACCTAAAAATTCAAATTGTTACTGGAAAAGAACGCTTGAACCTAGAAGAGTGAAAGTTGGGCAGCCAAGTGGGATTAGTGAACTGATCATTACCACCAAGTATCATCAAGATTTGGTGAAAAAATGTTTGCTGAGATTTCAGCAAACTAGTAGTTTTTTGGAAGCTTGGCAACCCCTTTAAACAAAAGTGTTTTTCGCCAGTCTCTGCATGGGGTACTTCAAGAGGAAACAAACCATAGAGATAGAACTTAGAACTACTTCATTTGGTCAAGTTTCAAGGAGCTAGCACAAACCGTGTTTGATTTAGAATTCCAAACACAGCTATCTATGTAGGAGAAAACAGAGTGAAACCTAAAAATTCAAACTGTTACTGGAAACGAATGCTTCAACCTAGAAGAATAAAAATTGGGCAGCCAAGTGGGATTAGTGAACTGATCATTACCACCAAGTATCATCAAGATTTGGTGAAAAAATGTTTGCTGAGATTTCAGCAAACTAGTAGTTTTTTGGAAGCTTGGCAACCCCTTTAAAACGAAAGTGTTTTTCGCCAGTCTCTGCATGGGGTACTTCAAGAGAAAAAAACCATAGAGATAGAACTTAGAACTACTTCATTTGCTCAAGTTTCAAGGAGCTAGCACAAACTGTGTTTGATTTAGAGTTTCAAACACATCTATCTATACAGCAGAAAACAGAGTGAAACCTAAAAATTCAAAGTGTTACTGGAAACGAACGCTTGAACCTAGAAGAGTGAAAATTGGGCAGCCAAGTGGGATTAGTGAACTGATCATTACCACTAAATATCATCAAGATTTGGTGAAAAAATGTTTGCTGAGATTTCAGCAAACTAGTAGTTTTTTGGAAGCTTGGCAACCCCTTTCAAACGAAAGTGTTTTTCGCCAGTCTCTGCATGGGGTACTTCAAGAGGAAACAAACCATAGAGATAGAACTTAGAACTACTTCATTTTGTCAAGTTTCACGGAGCTAGCACAAACCGTGTTTGATTTAGAGTTTCGAGACATCTATCTATATAGCATAAAACAGAGTAAAACCTAGAAATTCAAACTGTGACTGGAAACAAACGCTTGAACCTAGAAGAGTGAAAGTTGGGCAGCCAAGTGGGCTTAGTGAACTGATCATTACCACCAAGTATCATCAAGATTTGGTGAAAAAATGTTTGCTGAGATTTCAGCAAACTAGTAGTTTTTTGGAAGCTTGGCAACCCCTTTCAAACGAAAGTGTTTTTCGCCAGTCTCTGCATGGGGTACTTCAAGAGGAAACAAACCATAGAGATAGAACTTAGAACTACTTCATTTTGTCAAGTTTCACGGAGCTAGCACAAACCGTGTTTGATTTAGAGTTTCAAACACATCTATCTATATAGCAGAAAACAGAGTGAAACCTAAAAATTCAAAGTGTTACTGGAAACGAACGCTTAAACCTAGAAGAGTGAAAATTGGGCAGCCAAGTGGGCTTAGTGAACTGATCATTATCATCAAGTATCATCAAGATTTGGTGAAAAAATGTTTGCTGAGATTTCAGCAAACGAGTAGTTTTTTGGAAGCTTGGCAACCCCTTTCAAACGAAAGTGTTCTTCGCCAGTCTCTGCATGGGGTACTTCAAGAGGAAACAAACTATAGAGATAGAACTAAGAACTACTTCATTTTGTCAAGTTTCACGGAGCTAGCACAAACCGTGTTTGATTTAGAGTTTCAAACACATTTATCTATATAGCAGAAAACAGAGTGAAACCTAAAATTTCAAAGTGTTACTGGAAACGAACGCTTGAACGTAGAAGCGTGTAAATTGGGCAGCCAAGTGGGCTTAGTGAACTCATCATTACCACCAAGTATCATCAAGATTTGGTGAAAAAATGTTTGCTGAGATTTCAGCAAACTAGTAGTTTTTTGGAAGCTTGGCAACCCCTTTCAAACGAAAGTGTTCTTCGCCAGTCTCTGCATGGGGTTCTTCAAGAAGAAACAAACCATAGAGATAGAAGTTACAACTACTTCATTTTGTAAGTTTCACGGAGCTAGCACAAACCGTGTTTGATTTAGAGTTTCAAACACATCTATCTATATAACAGAAAACAGAGTGAAACCTAAAAATTCAAACTGTTATTGGAAACGAACGCTTGAACCTAGAAGAGTGAAAGTTGGGCAGCCAAGTGGGATTAGTGAGCTGATCATTACCACCAAGTATCATCAAGATTTGGTGAAAAAATGTTTGCTGAGATTTCAGCAAACTAGTAGTTTTTTGGAAGCTTGGCAACCCCTTTCAAACGAAAGTGTTTTTCGCCAGTCTCTGCATGGGGTACTTCAAGAGGAAACAAACCATAGAGATAGAACTTAGAACTACTACATTTTGTCAAGTTTCACGGAGCTAGCACAAACCGTGTTTGATTTAGAGTTTCAAACACATCTATGTATATAACAGAAAACAGAGTGAAACCTAAAAATTCAAACTGTTACTGGAAACGAACGCTTGAACCTAGAAGAGTGAAAGTTGGGCAGCCAAGTGGGATTAGTGAACTGATCATTACCACCAAGTATCATCAAGATTTGGTGAAAAAATGTTTGCTGAGATTTCAGCAAACGGGAAGTTTTTTGGAAGCTTGGCAACCCCTTTCAAACTAAAGTGTTCTTCGCCAGTCTCTGCATGGGGTACTTCAAGAGGAAACAAACCATAGAGATAGAACTTAGAACTACTTCATTTTGTCAAGTTTCACGGAGCTAGCACAAACCGTGTTTGATTTAGAGTTTCAAACACATCTATGTATATAACAGAAAACAGAGTGAAACCTAAAAATTCAAACTGTTACTGGAAACGAACGCTTGAACCTAGAAGAGTGAAAGTTGGGCAGCCAAGTGGGATTAGTGAACTGATCATTACCACCAAGTATCATCAAGATTTGGTGAAAAAATGTTTGCTGAGATTTCAGCAAACGAGAAGTTTTTTGGAAGCTTGGCAACCCCTTTCAAACGAAAGTGTTCTTCGCCAGTCTCTGCATATGGTACTTCAAGAGGAAACAAACCATAGAGATAGAACTTAGAACTACTTCATTTTGTCAAGTTTCACGGAGCTAGCACAAACCGTGTTTGATTTAGAGTTTCAAACACATCTATCTATATAGCAGAAAACAGAGTGAAACCTAAAAATTCAAACTGTTACTGGAAACGAACGCTTGAGCCTAGAAGAGTGAAAGTTTTGCAGCCAAGTGGGCTTAGTGAACTGATCATTACCACCAAGTATCATCAAGATTTGGTGAAAAAATGTTTGCTGAGATTTCAGCAAACGAGTAGTTTTTTGGAAGCTTGGCAACCCCTTTCAAACGAAAGTGTTCTTCGCCAGTCTCTGCATGGGGTACTTCAAGAGGAAACAAACCATAGAGATAGAACTTAGAACTACTTCATTTTGTCAAGTTTCACGGAGCTAGCACAAACCGTTTTTGATTTAGAGTTTCAAACACATCTATCTATATAGCAGAAAACAGAGTGAAACCTAAAAATTCAAAGTGTTACTGGAAACGAACGCTTGAACCTAGAAGAGTGAAAATTGGGCAGCCAAGTGGGCTTAGTGAACTGATCATTACCACCAAGTATCATCAAGATTTGGTGAAAAAATATTTGCTGAGATTTCAGCAAACGAGTAGTTTTTTGGAAGCTTGGCAACCCCTTTCAAACGAAAGTGTTCTTCGCCAGTCTCTGCATGGGCTACTTCAAGAGGAAACAAACCATAGAAATAGAAATTAGAACTACTTCATTTTGTCAAGTTTCACGGAGCTAGCACAAACCGTGTTTGATTTAGAGTTTCAAACACATCTATCTATATAGCAGAAAACAGAGTGAAACCTAAAAATTCAAACTGTTACTGGAAACGAACCCTTGAACCTAGAAGAGTGAAATTGGGCAGCCAAGTGGGATTAGTGAGCTGATCATTACCACCAAGTATCATCAAGATTTGGTGAAAAAATGTTTGCTGAGATTTCAGCAAACGACTAGTTTTTTGGAAGCTTGGCAACCCCTTTCAAACGAAAGTGTTTTTCGCCAGTCTCTGCATGGGGTACTTCAAGAGGAAAAAAACCATAGAGATAGAACTTAGAGCTACTTCATTTTGTCAAGTTTCAAGGAGCTAGCACAAACCGTGTTTGATTTAGAGTTTCAAAGACATCTATCTATATAGCAGAAAACAGAGTGAAACCTAAAATTTCAAAGTGTTACTGGAAACGAGCGCTTGAACCTAGAAGAGTAAAAATTGGGCAGCCAAGTAGGCTTAGTGAACTGATCATTACCACCAAGTATCATCAAGTTTTGGTGAAAAAATGTTTGCTGAGATTTCAGCAAACTAGTAGTTTTTTGGAAGCTTGGCAACCCCTTTAAAACGAAAGTGTTTTTCGCCAGTCTCTGCATGGGGTACTTCAAGAGGAAACAAACCATAGAGATAGAACATAGGACTACTTCATTTGGTCAAGTTTCAAGGAGCTAGCACAAACCGTGTTTGATTTAGAGTTTCAAACACATCTATCTATATAGCAGAAAACAGAGTGAAACCTAAAAATTCAAAGTGTTACTGGAAACGAACGCTTGAACCTAGAAGAGTGAAAATTGGGCAGCCAAGTGGGCTTAGTGAACTGATCATTACCACCAAGTATCATCAAGATTTGGTGAAAAAATGTTTGCTGAGATTTCAGCAAACGAGTAGTTTTTTGGAAGCTTGGCAACCCCTTTCAAACGAAAGTGTTCTTCGCCAGTCTCTGAATGGGGTACATCAAGAGGAAACAAACCATAGAGATAGAACTTAGAACTACTTCATTTTGTCAAGTTTCACGGAGCTAGCACAAACCGTGTTTGATTTAGAGTTTCAAACACATCTATCTATATAGCAGAAAACAGAGTGAAACCTAAAAATTCAAACTGTTACTGGAAACGAACGCTTGAGCCTAGAAGAGTGAAAGTTTTGCAGCCAAGTGGGATTAGTGAACTGATCATTACCACCAAGTATCATCAAGATTTGGTGAAAAAATGTTTGCTGAGATTTCAGCAAACTAGTAGTTTTTTGGAAGCTTGGCAACCCCTTTCAAACGAAAGTGTTTTTCGCCAGTCTCTGCATGGGGTACTTCAAGAGGAAAAAAACCATAGAGATAGAACTAACAACTACTTCATTTTGTCAAGTTTCAAGGAGCTAGCACAAACCGTGTTTGATTTAGAGTTTCAAAGACATCTATCTATATAGCAGAAAACAGAGTGAAACCTAAAATTTCAAAGTGTTACTGGAAACGAACGCTTGAACCTAGAAGAGTAAAAATTGGGCAGCCAAGTGGGCTTAGTGAACTGATCATTACCACCAAGTATCATCAAGATTTGGTGAAAAAATGTTTGCTGAGATTTCAGCAAACGAATAGTTTTTTGGAAGCTTGGCAACCCCTTTCAAACGAAAGTGTTCTTCGCCAGTCTCTGCATGGGGTACTTCAAGAGGAAACAAACCATAGAGATAGAACTTAGAACTACTTCATTTTGTCAAGTTTCACGGAGCTAGCACAAACCGTGTTTGATTTAGAGTTTCAAACACATCTATCTATATAGCAGAAAACAGAGTGAAAACTAAAAATTCAAACTGTTACTGGAAACGAACGCTTGAACCTAGAAGAGTGAAAGTTGGGCAGCCAAGTGGGATTAGTGAGCTGATCATTACCACCAAGTATCATCAAGATTTGGTGAAAAAATGTTTGCTGAGATTTCAGCAAACGACTAGTTTTTTGGAAGCTTGGCAACCCCTTTCAAACGAAAGTGTTTTTCGCCAGTCTCTGCATGGGGTACTTCAAGAGGAAAAAAACCATAGAGATAGAACTAACAACTACTTCATTTTGTCAAGTTTCAAGGAGCTAGCACAAACCGTGTTTGATTTAGAGTTTCAAAGACATCTATCTATATAGCAGAAAACAGAGTGAAACCTATAAATTCAAAGTGTTACTGGAAACGAACGCTTGAACCTAGAAGAGTGAAAGTTGGGCAGCCAAGTGGGCTTAGTGAACTGATCATTACCACCAAGTATCATCAAGATTTGGTGAAAAAATGTTTGCTGAGATTTCAGCAAACTAGTAGTTTTTTGGAAGCTTGGCAACCCCTTTCAAACGAAAGTGTTTTTCGCCAGTCTCTGCATGGGGTACTTCAAGAGGAAACAAACCATAGAGATAGAACTTAGAACTACTTCATTTTGTCAAGTTTCACGGAGCTAGCACAAACCGTGTTTGATTTAGAGTTTCAAACACATCTATCTATATAGCAGAAAACAGAGTGAAACCTAAAAATTCAAACTGTTACTGGAAACGAACGCTTGAACCTAGAAAGTGACAGTTGGGCAGCCAAGTGGGATTAGTGAACTGATCATTACCACCAAGTATCATGAAGATTTGGGTGAAAAAATGTATGCTGAGATTTCAGCAAACTAGTAGTTTTTTGGAAGCTTGGCAACCCCTTTCAAACGAAAGTGTTTTTCGCCAGTCTCTGCATGGGGTTCTTCAAGAGGAAACAAACCATAGAGATAGAACTTAGAACTACTTCATTTGGTCAAGTTTCAAGGAGCTAGCACAAACCGTGTTTGATTTAGAATTCCAAACACAGCTATCTATGTAGGAGAAAACAGAGTGAAACCTAAAAATTCAAACTGTTACTGGAAACGAATGCTTCAACCTAGAAGAATAAAAATTGGGCAGCCAAGTGGGCTTAGTGAACTGATCATTACCACCAAGTATCATGAGGATTTG
>NW_027511625.1:0-23177 GCF_048772815.1 Callospermophilus lateralis | reverse complement strand
TGTTTGATTTAGACTTAAAAAACACATCTATCTGTATAGGAGGAAATAGAGTGAAACCTAAAAAATCAAACATTTACTGGTAACGAACGCTTCATCCTAGAAGAGTGAATATTGGGCAGCTACGTGGACTAAGTAAACTGATCATTACCACAGAGATCATCAAGGTCGGATGAAAAAAAAATTTGCCGAGTATTCAGAAATCCAGTAGTATTTTGGAAGCTTGGCACATTTTTCCAATGAATGTGTTTTACGCAGTCTTTGCTTGTGGCTATTTCAAGAGGAAACAAACCACAAAGACAGAACTTAGAACTACTTTATTTTGTCAAGTTTCAAGGAGCTAGCACAAACCGTGTTTGATTTAGACTTAAAAAACACATCTATCTGTATAGGAGGAAATAGAGAGAAACCTAAAAATTCAAACTGTTACTGGTAACGAACTCTTCATCCTAGAAGAGGGAAAATTGGGCAGCTAAGTGGACTTAGTGAACTGATCATTACCACAGAGATCATCAAGGTCGGATGAAAAAAAATTTGCCGAGTATTCAGAAAAGCAGTAGCATTTTGGAAGCTTGGAACACCTTTCCAATAAAGGTGTTTTACGCAGTCTTTGCTTGTGGCTATTTCAAGAGGAAACAAACCACAAAGACAGAACTTAGAACTACTTTATTTTGTCCAGTTTCAAGGAGCTAGCACAAACCGTGTTTGATTTAGACTTAAAAACACATCTATCTGTGTAGGAGGAAATAGACTGAAACCTAAAAATTCAAACATTTACTGGTAACGAACGCTTCATCCTAGAAGAGTGAAAGTTGGGCAGCTAAGTGGACTTAGTGAACTGATCATTACCACAGAGATCATCAAGGTCGGATGAAAAAAAATTTGCCGATATTCCGAAAACCAGTAGTTTTTTGGCAGCTTGGCACACCTTTCCAATGAAAGTGTTTTACGCAGTCTTTGCTTGAGCCTATTTCAAGAGGAAACAAACCACAAAGACAGAACTTAGAACTACTTTATTTTGTCAAGTTTCAAGTAGCTAGCACAAACCGTGTTTGATTTAGACTTCCAAACACATCTATATATATAGGAGGAAATAGAGTGAAACCTAAAAACTCAAACTGTTACTGGTAACGAACGCTTCATCCTAGAAGAGTGAATATTGGGCAGCTACTTGGACTAAGTAAACTGATCATTACCACAGAGATCATCAAGTTCGGATGAAAAAAAATTTTGCCGAGTATTCAGAAAACCAGTAGTTTTTTGGAAGCTTGGCACACCTTTCCAATGAAGGTGTTTTACGCAGTCTTTGCTTGTGGCTATTTCAAGAGGAAACAAACCACAAAGACAGAACTTAGAACTATTTTATTTTGTCCAGTTTCAAGGAGCTAGCACAAACCGTGTTTGATTTAGACTTAAAAAACACATCTATCTGTATAGGAGGAAATGGAGTGAAACCTAAAAATTCAAACTGTTACTGGTAACGAACGCTTCATCCTAGAAGAGTGAAAATTGGGCAGCTAAGTGGACTTAGTGAACCGATCATTACCACAGAGATCATCAAGGTCGGATGAAAAAAAATTTGCCGAGTATTCCGAAAACGAGTAGTTTTTTGGAAGCTTGGCACACCTTTCCAATGAATGTGTTTTACGCAGTCTTTGTGCCTATTTCAAGAGGAAACAAACCACAAAGACAGAACTTAGAACTACTTTATTTTGTCCAGTTTCAAGGAGCTAGCACAAACCGTGTTTGATTTAGACTTAAAAAACACATCTATCTGTATAGGAGGAAATAGAGTGAAACCTAAAAATTCAAGCATTTACTGGTAACGAACGCTTCATCCTAGAAGACTGAAAATTGGGCAGCTAAGTGGACTTAGTGAACTGATCATTACCACAGAGATCATCTAGGTCGGATGAAAAAAAATTTGCCGAGTATTCCGAAAACCAGTAGTTTTTGGCAGCTTGGCACACCTTTCCAATGAATGTGTTTTACGCAGTGTTTGCTTGTGCCTATTTCAAGAGGAAACAAACCACAAAGACAGAACTTAGAACTACTTTATTTTGTCAAGTTTCAAGGAGCTAGCACAAACCGTGTTTGATTTAGACTTCCAAACACATCTATATATATAGGAGGAAATAGAGTGAAACCTAAAAACTCAAACTGTTACTGGTAACGAACGCTTCATCCTAGAAGAGTGAATATTGGGCAGCTCAGTGGACTTAGTGAACTGATCATTACCACAGAGATCATCAAGGTCGGATGAAAATAAATTAGCCGAGTATTCTGAAAACCAGTAGTTTTTTGGAAGCTTGGCACACCTTTCCAATGAATGTGTTTTACGCAGTCTTTGCTTGTGCCTATTTGAAGAGGAAACAAACCACAAAGACAGATCTTAGAACTACTTTATTTTGTCAAGTTTCAATAAGCTAGCACAAGCCGTGTTTGATTTAGACTTCCAAACACATCTATATATATAGGAGGAAATAGAGTGAAACCTAAAAACTCAAACTGTTACTGGTAACGAATGCTTCATCCTAGAAGAGTGAATATTGGGCAGCTAAGTGGACTAAGTAAACTGATCATTACCACAGAGATCATCAAGGTCGGATGAAAAAAAATTTTGCCGAGTATTCAGAAAACCAGTAGTTTTTTGGAAGCTTGGCACACCTTTCCAATGAAGGTGTTTTACGCAGTGTTTGCTTGTGGCTATTTCAAGAGGAAACAAACCACAAAGACAGAACGTAGAACTACTTTATTTTGTCCAGTTTCAAGGAGCTAGCACAAACCGTGTTTGATTTAGACTTAAAAAACACATCTATCTGTATAGGAGGAAATAGAGAGAAACCTAAAAATTCAAACTGTTACTGGTAACGAACTCTTCATCCTAGAAGAGTGAAAATTGGGCAGCTAAGTGGACTTAGTGAACTGATCATTACCACAGAGATCATCAAGGTCGGATGAAAAAAAATTTGCCGAGTATTCAGAAAAGCAGTAGCATTTTGGAAGCTTGGAACACCTTTCCAATAAAGGTGTTTTACGCAGTGTTTGCTTGTGGCTATTTCAAGAGGAAACAAACCACAAAGACAGAACTTAGAACTACCTTATTTTGTCAAGTTTCAAGGAGCTAGCACAAACCGTGTTTGATTTAGACTTAAAAAACACATCTATCTGTATAGGAGGAAATAGAGTGAAACCTAAAAATTCAAACTCTTACTGGTAACGAACGCTTCATCCTAGAAGAGTGAAAGTTGGGCAGCTAAGTGGACTTAGTGAACTGATCATTACCACAGAGATCATCAAGGTCGGATGAAAAAAAATTTGCCGAGTATTCAGAAAACCAGTAGTATTTTGGAAGCTTGGAACACCTTTCCAATAAAGGTGTTTTACGCAGTCTTTGCTTGTGGCTATTTCAAGAGGAAACAAACCACAAAGACAGAACTTAGAACTACTTTATTTTGTCAAGTTTCAAGGAGCTAGCACAAACCGTGTTTGATTTAGACTTAAAAAACACATCTATCAGTATAGGAGGAAATAGAGTGAAACCTAAAAAATCAAACATTTACTGGTAACGAACGCTTCATCCTAGAAGAGTGAATATTGGGCAGCTACGTGGACTAAGTAAACTGATCATTACCACAGAGATCATCAAGGTCGGATGAAAAAAAAATTTGCCGAGTATTCAGAAATCCAGTAGTATTTTGGAAGCTTGGCACATTTTTCCGATGAATGTGTTTTACGCAGTCTTTGCTTGTGGCTATTTCAAGAGGAAACAAACCACAAAGACAGAACTTAGAACTACTTTATTTTGTCAAGTTTCAAGGAGCTAGCACAAACCGTGTTTGATTTAGACTTAAAAAACACATCTATCTGTATAGGAGGAAATAGAGAGAAACCTAAAAATTCAAACTGTTACTGGTAACGAACTCTTCATCCTAGAAGAGGGAAAATTGGGCAGCTAAGTGGACTTAGTGAACTGATCATTACCACAGAGATCATCAAGGTCGGATGAAAAAAAATTTGCCGAGTATTCAGAAAAGCAGTAGCATTTTGGAAGCTTGGAACACCTTTCCAATAAAGGTGTTTTACGCAGTGTTTGCTTGTGGCTATTTCAAGAGGAAACAAACCACAAAGACAGAACTTAGAACTACTTTATTTTGTCAAGTTTCAAGGAGCTAGCACAAACCGTGTTTGATTTAGACTTAAAAAACACATCTATCTGTATAGGAGGAAATAGAGTGAAACCTAAAAATTCAAACTGTTACTGGTAACGAACGCTTCATCCTAGAAGAGTGAAAGTTGGGCAGCTAAGTGGACTTAGTGAACTGATCATTACCACAGAGATCATCAAGGTCGGATGAAAAAAAATTTGCCGAGTATTCAGAAAACCAGTAGTATTTTGGAAGCTTGGCACACCTTTCCAATGAATGTGTTTTACGCAGTCTTTGCTTGTGGCTATTTCAAGAGGAAACAAACCACAAAGACAGAACTTAGAACTACTTTATTTTGTCAAGTTTCAAGGAGCTAGCACACACCGTGTTTGATTTAGACTTAAAAAACACATTTATCTGTATAGGAGGAAATAGAGTGAAACCTAAAAATTCAAACTGTTACTGGTAACGAACGCTTCATCCTAGAAGAGTGAAAATTGGGCAGCTAAGTGGACTTAGTGAACTGATCATTACCACAGAGATTATCAAGGTCGGATGAAAAAAAATTTGCCGAGTATTCAGAAAACCAGTAGTATTTTGGAAGCTTGGAACACCTTTCCAATAAAGGTGTTTTACGCAGTCTTTGCTTGTGGCTATTTCAAGAGGAAACAAACCACAAAGACAGAACTTAGAACTACTTTATTTTGTCAAGTTTCAAGGAGCTAGCACAAACCGTGTTTGATTTAGACTTAAAAAACACATCTATCTGTATAGGAGGAAATAGAGTGAAACCTAAAAATTCAAACTGTTACTGGTAACGAACGCTTCATCCTAGAAGAGTGAAAATTGGGCAGCTAAGTGGACTTAGTGAACTGATCATTACCACAGAGATCATCAAGGTCGGATGAAAAATAATTTGCCGAGTATTCAGAAAAGCAGTAGCATTTTGGAAGCTTGGAACACCTTTCCAATAAAGGTGTTTTACGCAGTCTTTGCTTGTGGCTATTTCAAGAGGAAACAAACCACAAAGACAGAACTTAGAACTACTTTATTTTGTCAAGTTTCAAGGAGCTAGCACAAACCGTGTTTGATTTAGACTTAAAAAACACATCTATCTGTATAGGAGGAAATAGAGTGAAACCTAAAAATTCAAACTGTTACTGGTAACGAACGCTTCATCCTAGAAGAGTGAAAGTTGGGCAGCTAAGTGGACTTAGTGAACTGATCATTACCACAGAGATCATCAAGGTCGGATGAAAAAAAATTTGCCGAGTATTCAGAAAACCAGTAGTATTTCGGAAGCTTGGCACACCTTTCCAATGAATGTGCTTTACGCAGTCTTTGTGCCTATTTCAAGAGGAAACAAACCACAAAGACAGAACTTAGAACTACTTTATTTTGTCCAGTTTCAAGGAGCTAGCACAAACCGTGTTTGATTTAGACTTAAAAAACACATCTATCTGTATAGGAGGAAATAGAGTGAAACCTAAAAATTCAAACTGTTACTGGTAACGAACGCTTCATCCTAGAAGAGTGAAAATTGGGCAGCTAAGTGGACTTAGTGAACTGATCATTACCACAGAGATCATCAAGGTCGGATGAAAAAAAATTTGCCGAGTATTCTGAAAACGAGTAGTTATTTGGAAGCTTGGCACACCTTTCCAATGAATGTGTTTACGCAGTCTTTGCTTGTGCCTATTTCAAGAGGAAACAAACCACAAAGACAGAACTTAGAACTACTTTATTTTGTCAAGTTTCAAGGAGCTAGCACAAACCGTGTTTGATTTAGACTTCCAAACACATCTATATATATATAGGAGGAAATATAGTGAAACCTAAAAACTCAAACTGTTACTGGTAACGAACGCTTCATCCTAGAAGAGTGAATATTTGGCAGCTAAGTGGACTAAGTAAACTGATCATTACCACAGAGATCATCAAGGTCGGATGAAAAAAAATTTTGCCGAGTATTCAGAAAACCAGTAGTTTTTTGGAAGCTTGGCACACCTTTCCAATGAAGGTGTTTTACGCAGTCTTTGCTTGTGGCTATTTCAAGAGGAAACAAACCACAAAGACAGAACTTAGAACTACTTTATTTTGTCCAGTTTCAAGGAGCTAGCACAAACCGTGTTTGATTTAGACTTAAAAAACCCATCTATCTGTATAGGAGGAAATAGAGTGAAACCTAAAAATTCAAATTGTTACTGGTAACGAACGCTTCATCCTAGAAGAGTGAAAATGGGGCAGCTAAGTGGACTTAGTGAACTGATCATTACCACAGAGATCATCAAGGTCGGATGAAAAAAAATTTGCCGAGTATTCAGAAAACCAGTAGTATTTTGGAAGCTTGGCACACCTTTCCAATGAATGTGTTTTACGCAGTGTTTGCTTGTGGCTATTTCAAGAGGAAACAAACCACAAAGACAGAACTTAGAACTACTTTATTTTGTCAAGTTTCAAGGAGCTAGCACAAACCGTGTTTGATTTAGACTTAAAAAACACATCTATCTGTATAGGAGGAAATAGAGTGAAACCTAAAAATTCAAACTGTTACTGGTAACGAACGCTTCATCCTAGAAGAGTGAAAATTGGGCAGCTAAGTGGACTTAGTGAACTGATCATTACCACAGAGATCATCAAGTTCGGATGAAAAAAAATTTGCCGAGTATTCAGAAAACCAGTAGTATTTTGGAAGCTTGGAACACCTTTCCAATAAAGGTGTTTTACGCAGTCTTTGCTTGTGCCTATTTCAAGAGGAAACAAACCACAAAGACAGAACTTAGAACTACTTTATTTTTTTCAAGTTTCATGGAGCTAGCACAAACCGTGTTTGATTTAGACTTCCAAACACATCTATATATATAGGAGGAAATAGAGTGAAACCTAAAAACTCAAACTGTTACTGGTAACGAACGCTTCATCCTAGAAGAGTGAATATTGGGCAGCTAAGTGGACTAAGTAAACTGATCATTACCACAGAGATCATCAAGGTCGGATGAAAAAAAATTTTGCCGAGTATTCAGAAAACCAGTAGTTTTTTGGAAGCTTGGAACACGTTTCCAATGAAGGTGTTTTACGCAGTCTTTGCTTGTGGCTATTTCAAGAGGAAACAAACCACAAAGACAGAACTTAGAACTACTTTATTTTTTCAAGTTTCAAGGAGCTAGCACAAACCGTGTTTGATTTAGACTTCCAAACACATCTATATATATAGGAGGAAATAGAGTGAAACCTAAAAACTCAAACTGTTACTGGTAACGAACGCTTCATCCTAGAAGAGTGAATATTGGGCAGCTAAGTGGACTAAGTAAACTGATCATTACCACAGGGATCATCAAGGTCGGATGAAAAAAAATTTTGCCGAGTATTCAGAAAACCAGTAGTTTTTTGGAAGCTTGGCACACCTTTCCAATGAAGGTGTTTTACGCAGTCTTTGCTTGTGGCTATTTCAAGAGGAAACAAACCACAAAGACAGAACTTAGAACTACTTTATTTTGTCCAGTTTCAAGGAGCTAGCACAAACCGTGTTTGTTTTAGACTTAAAAAACCCATCTATCTGTATAGGAGGAAATAGAGTGAAACCTAAAAATTCAAATTGTTACTGGTAACGAACGCTTCATCCTAGAAGAGTGAAAATGGGGCAGCTAAGTGGACTTAGTGAACTGATCATTACCACAGAGATCATCAAGGTCGGATGAAAAAAAATTTGCCGAGTATTCAGAAAACCAGTAGTATTTTGTAAGCTTGGCACACCTTTCCAATGAATGTGTTTTACGCAGTCTTTGCTTGTGGCTATTTCAAGAGGAAACAAACCACAAAGACAGAACTTAGAACTACTTTATTTTGTCCAGTTTCAAGGAGCTAGCACAAACCGTGTTTGATTTAGACTTAAAAAACACATCTATCTGTATAGGAGGAAATAGAGTGAAACCTAAAAATTCAAATTGTTACTGGTAACGAACGCTTCATCCTAGAAGAGTGAAAATTGGGCAGCTAAGTGGACTTTGTGAACTGATCATTACCACAGAGATCATCAAGGTCCGATGAAAAAAATTTGCCGAGTATTCAGAAAACCAGTAGTATTTTGGAAGCTTGGAACACCTTTCCAATAAAGGTGTTTTACGCAGTGTTTGCTTGTGGCTATTTCAAGAGGAAACAAACCACAAAGACAGAACTTAGAACTACTTTATTTTGTCAAGTTTCAAGGAGCTAGCACAAACCGTGTTTGATTTAGACTTAAAAAACACATCTATCTGTATAGGAGGAAATAGAGTGAAACCTAAAATTCAAACATTTACTGGTAACGAACGCGTCATCCTAGAAGAGTGAAAATTGGGCAGCTAAGTGGACTTAGTGAACTGATCATTACCACAGAGATTATCAAGGTCGGATGAAAAAAAATTTGCCGAGTATTCAGAAAACCAGTAGTATTTTGGAAGCTTGGAACACCTTTCCAATAAAGGTGTTTTACGCAGTCTTTGCTTGTGGCTATTTCAAGAGGAAACAAACCACAAAGACAGAACTTAGAACTACTTTATTTTGTCCAGTTTCAAGGAGCTAGCACAAACCGTGTTTGATTTAGACTTAAAAAACACATCTATCTGTATAGGAGGAAATAGAGTGAAACCTAAAAATTCAAACTGTTACTGGTAACGAACGCTTCATCCTAGAAGAGTGAAAATTGGGCAGCTAAGTGGACTTAGTGAACTGATCATTACCACAGAGATCATCAAGTTCGGATGAAAAAAAATTTGCCGAGTATTCAGAAAACCAGTAGTATTTTGGAAGCTTGGAACACCTTTCCAATAAAGGTGTTTTACGCAGTCTTTGCTTGTGCCTATTTCAAGAGGAAACAAACCACAAAGACAGAACTTAGAACTACTTTATTTTTTCAAGTTTCATGGAGCTAGCACAAACCGTGTTTGATTTAGACTTCCAAACACATCTATATATATAGGAGGAAATAGAGTGAAACCTAAAAACTCAAACTGTTACTGGTAACGAACGCTTCATCCTAGAAGAGTGAATATTGGGCAGCTAAGTGGACTAAGTAAACTGATCATTACCACAGAGATCATCAAGGTCGGATGAAAAAAAATTTTGCCGAGTATTCAGAAAACCAGTAGTTTTTTGGAAGCTTGGAACACGTTTCCAATGAAGGTGTTTTACGCAGTCTTTGCTTGTGGCTATTTCAAGAGGAAACAAACCACAAAGACAGAACTTAGAACTACTTTATTTTTTCAAGTTTCAAGGAGCTAGCACAAACCGTGTTTGATTTAGACTTCCAAACACATCTATATATATAGGAGGAAATAGAGTGAAACCTAAAAACTCAAACTGTTACTGGTAACGAACGCTTCATCCTAGAAGAGTGAATATTGGGCAGCTAAGTGGACTAAGTAAACTGATCATTACCACAGGGATCATCAAGGTCGGATGAAAAAAAATTTTGCCGAGTATTCAGAAAACCAGTAGTTTTTTGGAAGCTTGGCACACCTTTCCAATGAAGGTGTTTTACGCAGTCTTTGCTTGTGGCTATTTCAAGAGGAAACAAACCACAAAGACAGAACTTAGAACTACTTTATTTTGTCCAGTTTCAAGGAGCTAGCACAAACCGTGTTTGTTTTAGACTTAAAAAACCCATCTATCTGTATAGGAGGAAATAGAGTGAAACCTAAAAATTCAAATTGTTACTGGTAACGAACGCTTCATCCTAGAAGAGTGAAAATGGGGCAGCTAAGTGGACTTAGTGAACTGATCATTACCACAGAGATCATCAAGGTCGGATGAAAAAAAATTTGCCGAGTATTCAGAAAACCAGTAGTATTTTGTAAGCTTGGCACACCTTTCCAATGAATGTGTTTTACGCAGTCTTTGCTTGTGGCTATTTCAAGAGGAAACAAACCACAAAGACAGAACTTAGAACTACTTTATTTTGTCCAGTTTCAAGGAGCTAGCACAAACCGTGTTTGATTTAGACTTAAAAAACACATCTATCTGTATAGGAGGAAATAGAGTGAAACCTAAAAATTCAAATTGTTACTGGTAACGAACGCTTCATCCTAGAAGAGTGAAAATTGGGCAGCTAAGTGGACTTTGTGAACTGATCATTACCACAGAGATCATCAAGGTCCGATGAAAAAAATTTGCCGAGTATTCAGAAAACCAGTAGTATTTTGGAAGCTTGGAACACCTTTCCAATAAAGGTGTTTTACGCAGTGTTTGCTTGTGGCTATTTCAAGAGGAAACAAACCACAAAGACAGAACTTAGAACTACTTTATTTTGTCAAGTTTCAAGGAGCTAGCACAAACCGTGTTTGATTTAGACTTAAAAAACACATCTATCTGTATAGGAGGAAATAGAGTGAAACCTAAAATTCAAACATTTACTGGTAACGAACGCGTCATCCTAGAAGAGTGAAAATTGGGCAGCTAAGTGGACTTAGTGAACTGATCATTACCACAGAGATTATCAAGGTCGGATGAAAAAAAATTTGCCGAGTATTCAGAAAACCAGTAGTATTTTGGAAGCTTGGAACACCTTTCCAATAAAGGTGTTTTACGCAGTCTTTGCTTGTGCCTATTTCAAGAGGAAACAAACCACAAAGACAGAACTTAGAACTACTTTATTTTTTCAAGTTTCATGGAGCTAGCACAAACCGTGTTTGATTTAGACATCCAAACACATCTATCTGTATAGGAGGAAATAGAGTGAAACCTAAAAATTCAAATTGTTACTGGTAACGAACGCTTCATCCTAGAAGAGTGAAAATGGGGCAGCTAAGTGGACTTAGTGAACTGATCATTACCACAGAGATCATCAAGGTCGGATGAAAAAAAATTTGCCGAGTATTCAGAAAACCAGTAGTATTTTGGAAGCTTGGCACACCTTTCCAATGAATGTGTTTTACGCAGTCTTTGCTTGTGGCTATTTCAAGAGGAAACAAACCACAAAGACAGAACTTAGAACTACTTTATTTTGTCAAGTTTCAAGGAGCTAGCACAAACCGTGTTTGATTTAGACTTAAAAAACACATCTATCTGTATAGGAGGAAATAGAGTGAAACCTAAAAATTCAAATTGTTACTGGTAACGAACGCTTCATCCTAGAAGAGTGAAAATTGGGCAGCTAAGTGGACTTAGTGAACTGATCATTACCACAGAGATCATCAAGGTCGGATGAAATAAAATTTGCCGAGTATTCAGAAAACCAGTAGTATTTTGGAAGCTTGGAACACCTTTCCAATAAAGGTGTTTTACGCAGTCTTTGCTTGTGGCTATTTCAAGACGACACAAACCACAAAGACAGAACTTAGAACTACTTTATTTTTTCAAGTTTCAAGGAGCTAGCACAAACCGTGTTTGATTTAGACTTAAAAAACACATCTATCTGTATAGGAGGAAATAGAGTGAAACCTAAAAATTCAAACTGTTACTGGTAACGAACGCTTCATCCTAGAAGAGTGAAAGTTGGGCAGCTAAGTGGACTTAGTGAACTGATCATTACCACAGAGATCATCAAGGTCGGATGAAAAAAAATTTGCCGAGTATTCAGAAAACCAGTAGTATTATGGATGCTTGGAAAACCTTTCCAATAAAGGTGTTTTACGCAGTGTTTGCTTGTGGCTATTTCAAGAGGAAACAAACCACAAAGACAGAACTTAGAACTACTTTATTTTGTCAAGTTTCAAGGAGCTAGCACAAACCGTGTTTGATTTAGATTTAAAAAACAGATCTATCTGTATAGGAGGAAATAGAGTGAAACCTAAAAATTCAAACATTTACTGGTAACGAACGCTTCATCCTAGAAGAGTGAAAATTGGGCAGCTAAGTGGACTTAGTGAACTGATCATTACCACAGAGATCATCAAGGTCGGATGAAAAAAAATTTGCCGAGTATTCTGAAAACCAGTAGTTTTTTGGCAGCTTGGCACACCTTTCCAATGAATCTGTTTTACGCAGTCTTTGCTTGTGCCTATTTCAAGAGGAAACAAACCACAAAGACAGAACTTAGAACTACTTTATTTTGTCAAGTTTCAAGGAGTTAGCACAAACCGTGTTTGATTTAGACTTCCAAACACATCTATATATATAGGAGGAAATAGAGTGAAACCTAAAAACTCAAACTGTTACTGGTAACGAACGCTTCATCCTAGAAGAGTGAATATTGGGCAGCTAAGTGGACTAAGTAAACTGATCATTACCACAGAGATCATCAAGTTCGGATGAAAAAAAATTTTGCCGAGTATTCAGAAAACCAGTAATTTTTTGAAGCTTGGCACACCTTTCCAATGAAGGTGTTTTACGCAGTCTTTGCTTGTGGCTATTTCAAGAGGAAACAAACCACAAAGACAGAACTTAGAACTACTTTATTTTGTCAAGTTTCAAGGAGCTAGCACAAACCGTGTTTGATTTAGACTTCCAAACACGTCTATATATATAGGAGAAAATAGAGTGAAACCTAAAAACTCAAACTGTTACTGGTAACGAACGCTTCATTTTAGAAGAGTGAATATTGGGCAGCTAAGTGGACTAAGTCAACTGATCATTACCACAGAGATCATCAAGTTCGGATGAAAAAAAATTTTTCTGAGTATTCAGAAAACCAGTAGTTTTTTGGAAGCTTGGCACACCTTTCCAATGAAGGTGTTTTACGCAGTCTTTGCTTGTGGCTATTTCAAGAGGAAACAAACCACAAAGACAGAACTTATAACTATTTTATTTTGTCCAGTTTCAAGGAGCTAGCACAAACCGTGTTTGATTTAGACTTAAAAAACACATCTATCTGTATAGGAGGAAATAGAGTGAAACCTAAAAATTCAAACTGTTACTGGTAACGAACGCTTCATCCTAGAAGAGTGAAAATTGGGCAGCTAAGTGGACTTAGTGAACTGATCATTACCACAGAGATCATCAAGGTCGGATGAAAAAAAATTTGCCGAGTATTCAGAAAACCAGTAGTTTTTTGGAAGCTTGGCACACCTTTCCAATGAATGTGTTTTACGCAGTCTTTGCTTGTGCCTATTTCAAGAGGAAACAAACCACAAAGACAGAACTTAGAACTACTTTATTTTGTCAACTTTCAAGGAGCTAGCACAAACCGTGTTTGATTTAGACTTCCAAACACATCTATATATATAGGAGGAAATAGAGTGAAACCTAAAAACTCAAACTGTTACTGGTAACGAACGCTTCATCCTAGAAGAGTGAATATTGGGCAGCTAAGTGGACTAAGTCAACTGATCATTACCACAGAGATCATCAAGTTCGGATGAAAAAAAATTTTGCCGAGTATTCAGAAAACCAGTAGTTTTTTGGAAGCTTGGCACACCTTTCCAATGAAGGTGTTTTACGCAGTCTTTGCTTGTGGCTATTTCAAGAGGAAACAAACCACAAAGACAGAACTTAGAACTATTTTATTTTGTCCAGTTTCAAGGAGCTAGCACAAACCGTGTTTGATTTAGACTTCCAAACACATCTATATATATAGGAGGAAATAGAGTGAAACCTAAAAACTCAAACTGTTACTGGTAACGAACGCTTCATCCTAGAAGAGTGAATATTGGGCAGCTAAGTGGACTAAGTCAACTGATCATTACCACAGAGATCATCAAGTTCGGATGAAAAAAAATTTTTCCGAGTATTCAGAAAACCAGTAGTTTTTTGGAAGCTTGGCACACCTTTCCAATGAAGGTGTTTTACGCAGTCTTTGCTTGTGGCTATTTCAAGAGGAAACAAACCACAAAGACAGAACTTAGAACTATTTTATTTTGTCCAGTTTCAAGGAGCTAGCACAAACCGTGTTTGATTTAGACTTAAAAAACACATCTATCTGTATAGGAGGAAATAGAGTGAAACCTAAAAATTCAAACTGTTACTGGTAACGAACGCTTCATCCTAGAAGAGTGAAAATTGGGCAGCTAAGTGGACTTAGTGAACTGATCATTACCACAGAGATCATCAAGGTCGGATGAAAAAAAATTTGCCGAGTATTCAGAAAACCAGTAGTTTTTTGGAAGCTTGGCACACCTTTCCAATGAATGTGTTTTACGCAGTCTTTGCTTGTGCCTATTTCAAGAGGAAACAAACCACAAAGACAGAACTTAGAACTACTTTATTTTGTCAAGTTTCAAGGAGCTAGCACAAACCGTGTTTGATTTAGACTTCAAAACACATCTATATATATAGGAGGAAATAGAGTGAAACCTAAAAACTCAAACTGTTACTGGTAATGAACGCTTCATCCTAGAAGAGTGAATATTGGGCAGCTAAGTGGACTAAGTCAACTGATCATTACCACAGAGATCATCAAGGTCGGATGAAAAAAAATTTTGCCGAGTATTCAGAAAACCAGTAGTTTTTTGGAAGCTTGGCACACCTTTCCAATGAAGGTGTTTTACGCAGTCTTTGCTTGTGGCTATTTCAACAGGAAACAAACCACAAAGACAGAACATAGAACTACTTTATTTTGTCCAGTTTCAAGGAGCTAGCACAAACCGTGTTTGATTTAGACTTAAAAAACCCATCTACCTGTATAGGAGGAAATAGAGTGAAACCTAAAAATCAAATTGTTACTGGTAACGAACGCTTCATCCTAGAAGAGTGAAAATGGGGCAGCTAAGTGGACTTAGTGAACTGAACATTACCACAGAGATCATCAAGGTCGGATGAAAAAAAATTTGCCGAGTATTCAGAAAACCAGTAGTATTTTGGAAGCTTGGAACACCTTTCCAATAAAGGTGTTTTACGCAGTCTTTGCTTGTGGCTATTTCAAGAGGAAACAAACCACAAAGACAGAACTTAGAACTACTTTATTTTGTCAAGTTTCAAGGAGCTAGCACAAACCATGTTTGATTTAGACTTAAAAAACACATCTATCTGTATAGGAGGAAATAGAGTGAAACCTAAAAATTCAAACTGTTACTGGTAACGAACGCTTCATCCTAGAAGAGTGAAAATTGGGCAGCTAAGTGGACTTAGTGAACTGATCATTACCACAGAGATCATCAAGGTCGGATGAAAAAAAATTTGCCGAGTATTCAGAAAACCAGTAGTATTTTGGAAGCTTGGAACACCTTTCCAATGAAGGTGATTTATGCAGTGTTTGCTTGTGGCTATTTCAAGAGGAAACAAACCACAAAGACAGAACTTAGAACTACTTTAATTTGTCAAGTTTCAAGGAGCTAGCACAAACCGTGTTTGATTTAGACTTAAAAAACACATCTATCTGTATAGGAGGAAATAGAGTGAAACCTAAAAATTCAAACTGTTACTGGTAACGAATGCTTCATCCTAGAAGAGTGAAAGTTGGGCAGCTAAGTGGACTTAGTGAACTGATCATTACCACAGAGATCATCAAGGTCGGATGAAAAAAAATTTGCCGAGTATTCCGAAAACCAGTAGTTTTTTGGCAGCTTGGCACACCTTTCCAATGAATGTGTTTTACGCAGTCTTTGCTTGTGCCTATTTCAAGAGGAAACAAACCACAAAGACAGAACTTAGAACTACTTTATTTTGTCAAGTTTCAAGGAGCTAGCACAAACCGTGTTTGATTTAGACTTCCAAACACATCTATATATATAGGAGGAAATAGAGTGAAACCTAAAAACTCAAACTGTTACTGGTAACGAACGCTTCATCCTAGAAGAGTGAATATTGGGCAGCTAAGTGGACTAAGTAAACTGATCATTACCACAGAGATCATCAAGTTCGGATGAAAAAAAATTTTGCCGAGTATTCAGAAAACCAGTAGTTTTTTGGAAGCTTGGCACACCTTTCCAATGAAGGTGTTTTACGCAGTCTTTGCTTGTGGCTATTTCAAGAGGAAACAAACCACAAAGACAGAACTTAGAACTACTTTATTTTGTCAAGTTTCAAAAAGCTAGCACAAACCGTGTTTGATTTAGACTTCCAAACACATCTATATATATAGGAGGAAATAGAGTGAAACCTAAAAACTCAAACTGTTACTGGTAACGAACGCTTCATCCTAGAAGAGTGAATATTGGGCAGCTAAGTGGACTAAGTAAACTGATCATTACCACAGAGATCATCAAGTTCGGATGAAAAAAAATTTTGCCGAGTATTCCGAAAACCAGTAGTTTTTTGGCAGCTTGGCACACCTTTCCAATGAATGTGTTTTACGCAGTCTTTGCTTGTGCCTATTTCAAGAGGAAACAAACCACAAAGACAGAACTTAGAACTACTTTATTTTGTCAAGTTTCAAGGAGCTAGCACAAACCGTGTTTGATTTAGACTTCCAAACACGTCTATATATATAGGAGGAAATAGAGTGAAACCTAAAAACTCAAACTGTTACAGGTAACGAACGCTTCATCCTAGAAGAGTGAATATTGGGCAGCTAAGTGGACTAAGTAAACTGATCATTACCACAGAGATCATCAAGGTCGGATGAAAAAAAATTTTGCCGAGTATTCAGAAAACCAGTAGTTTTTTGGAAGCTTGGCACACCTTTCCAATGAAGGTGTTTTACGCAGTCTTTGCTTGTGGCTATTTCAAGAGGAAACAAACCACAAAGACAGAACTTAGAACTACTTTATTTTGTCCAGTTTCAAGGAGCTAGCACAAACCGTGTTTGATTTAGACTTAAAAAACACATCTATCTGTATAGGAGGAAATAGAGTGAAACCTAAAAATTCAAATTGTTACTGGTAACGAACGCTTCATCCTAGAAGAGTGAAAATGGGGCAGCTAAGTGGACTTAGTGAACTGATCATTACCACAGAGATCATCAAGGTCGGATGAAAAAAAATTTGCCGAGTATTCAGAAAACCAGTAGTATTTTGGAAGCTTGGAACACCTTTCCAATAAAGGTGTTTTACGCAGTGTTTGCTTGTGGCTATTTCAAGAGGAAACAAACCACAAAGACAGAACTTAGAACTACTTTATTTTGTCAAGTTTCATGGAGCTAGCACAAACCGTGTTTGATTTAGACTTAAAAAACACATCTATCTGTATAGGAGGAAATAGAGTGAAACCTAAAAATTCAAACATTTACTGGTAACGAACGCTTCATCCTAGAAAAGTGAGAATTGGGCAGCTAAGTGGACTTAGTGAACTGATCATTACCACAGAGATCATCAAGGTCGGATGAAAAAAACATTTGCCGAGTATTCAGAAAACCAGTAGTATTTTGGAAGCTTGGAACACCTTTCCAATAAAGGTGTTTTACGCAGTCTTTGCTTGTGGCTATTTCAAGAGGAAACAAACCACAAAGACAGAACTTAGAACTACTTTATTTTTTCAAGTTTCAAGGAGCTAGCACAAACCGTGTTTGATTTAGACTTAAAAAACACATCTATCTGTATAGGAGGAAATAGAGTGAAAACTAAAATTCAAACTGTTACTGGTAACGAACGCTTCATCCTAGAAGAGTGAAAGTTGGGCAGCTAAGTGGACTTAGTGAACTGATCATTACCACAGAGATCATCAAGGTCGGATGAAAAAAAATTTGCCGAGTATTCAGAAAACCAGTAGTATTTTGGAAGCTTGGCACACCTTTCCAATGAATGTGTTTTACGCAGTCTTTGCTTGTGGCTATTTCAAGAGGAAACAAACCACAAAGACAGAACTTAGAACTACTTTATTTTGTCAAGTTTCAAGGAGCTAGCACAAACCGTGTTTGATTTAGACTTAAAAAACACATCTATCTGTATAGGAGGAAATAGAGTGAAACCTAAAAATTCAAACTCTTACTGGTAACGAACGCTTCAACCTCTAAGAGTGAGAATTGGGCAGCTAAGTGGACTTAGTGAACTGATCATTACCACAGAGATCATCAAGGTCGGATGAAAAAACATTTGCCGAGTATTCAGAAAACCAGTAGTATTTTGGAAGCTTGGAACACCTTTCCAATAAAGGTGTTTTACGCAGTCTTTGCTTGTGGCTATTTCAAGAGGAAACAAACCACAAAGACAGAACTTAGAACTACTTTATTTTGTCAAGTTTCAAGGAGCTAGCACAAACCGTGTTTGATTTAGACTTCCAAACACGTCTATATATATAGGAGGAAATAGAGTAAAACCTAAAAACTCAAACTGTTACTGGTAACGAATGCTTCATCCTAGAAGAGTGAAAATTGGGCAGCTAAGTGGACTTAGTGAACTGATCATTACCACAGAGATCATCAAGGTCGGATGAAAAAAATTTGCCGAGTATTCCGAAAACGAGTAGTTTTTTGGAAGCTTGGCACACCTTTCCAATGAATGTGTTTTACGCAATCTTTGCTTGTGCCTATTTCAAGAGGAAACAAACCACAAAGACAGAACTTAGAACTACTTTATTTTGTCAAGTTTCAAGGAGCTAGCACAAACCGTGTTTGATTTAGACTTCCAAACACATCTATATATATATAGGAGGAAATAGAGTGAAACATAAAAACTCAAACTGTTACTGGTAACGAACGCTTCATCCTAGAAGAGTGAATATTGGGCAGCTAAGTGGACTAAGTAAACTGATCATTACCACAGAGATCATCAAGGTCGGATGAAAAAAAATTTTGCCGAGTATTCAGAAATCCAGTAGTATTTTGGAAGCTTGGAACACCTTTCCAATAAAGGTGTTTTACGCAGTCTTTGCTTGTGGCTATTTCCAGAGGAAACAAACCACAAAGACAGAACTTAGAACTACTTTATTTTGTCAAGTTTCAAGGAGCTAGCACAAACCGTGTTTGATTTAGACTTAAAAAACACATCTATCTGTATAGGAGGAAATAGAGTGAAACCTAAAAATTCAAACTGTTACTGGTAACGAACGCTTCATTCTAGAAGAGTGAAAGTTGGGCAGCTAAGTGGACTTAGTGAACTGATCATTACCACAGAGATCATCAAGGTCGGATGAAAAAAAATTTGCCGAGTATTCCGAAAACCAGTATTTTTTTTGGCAGCTTGGCACACCTTTCCAATGAATGTGTTTTACGCAGTCTTTGCTTGTGCCTATTTCAAGAGGAAACAAACCACAAAGACAGAACTTAGAACTACTTTATTTTGTCAAGTTTCAAGGAGCTAGCACAAACCGTGTTTGATTTAGACTTCCAAACACGTCTATATATATAGGAGGAAATAGAGTGAAACCTAAAAACTCAAACTGTTACTGGTAACGAACGCTTCATCCTAGAAGAGTGAATATTGGGCAGCTAAGTGGACTAAGTAAACTGATCATTACCACAGAGATCATCAAGTTCGGATGAAAAAAAATTTTGCCGAGTATTCAGAAAACCAGTAGTTTTTTGGAAGCTTGGCACACCTTTCCAATGAAGGTGTTTTACGCAATCTTTGCTTGTGGCTATTTCAAGAGGAAACAAACCACAAAGACAGAACTTAGAACTACTTTATTTTGTCCAGTTTCAAGGAGCTAGCACAAACCGTGTTTGATTTAGACTTAAAAAACACATCTATCTGTATAGGAGGAAATAGAGTGAAACCTAAAAATTCAAACTGTTACTGGTAACGAACGCTTCATCCTAGAAGAGTGAAAATTGGGCAGCTAAGTGGACTTAGTGAACTGATCATTACCACAGAGATCATCAAGGTCGGATGAAAAAAAATTTGCCGAGTATTCCGAAAACGAGTAGTTTTTGGAAGCTTGGCACACCTTTCCAATGAATGTGTTTTACGCAGTCTTTGCTTGTGCCTATTTCAAGGGGAAACAAACCACAAAGACAGAACTTAGAACTACTTTATTTGTCAAGTTTCAAGGAGCTAGCACAAACCGTGTTTGATTTAGACTTCCAAACACATCTATATATATAGGAGGAAATAGAGTGAAACCTAAAAACTCAAACTGTTACTGGTAACGAACGCTTCATCCTAGAAGAGTGAATATTGGGCAGCTAAGTGGACTAACTAAACTGATCATTACCAGAGAGATCATCAAGGTCGGATGAAAAAAAATTTTGCCGAGTATTCAGAAAACCAGTAGTTTTTTGGAAGCTTGGCACACCTTTCCAATGAAGGTGTTTTACGCAGTCTTTGCTTGTGGCTATTTCAAGAGGAAACAAACCACAAAGACAGAACTTAGAACTACTTTATTTTGTCAAGTTTCAAAAAGCTAGCACAAACCGTGTTTGATTTAGACTTCCAAACACATCTATATATATAGGAGGAAATAGTGAAACCTAAAAACTCAAACTGTTACTGGTAACGAACGCTTCATCCTAGAAGAGTGAAGATTGGGCAGCTAAGTGGACTAAGTCAACTGATCATTACCACAGAGATCATCAAGTTCGGATGAAAAAAAATTTTTCCGAGTATTCAGAAAACCAGTAGTTTTTTGGAAGCTTGGCACACCTTTCCAATGAAGGTGTTTTACGCAGTCTTTGCTTGTGGCTATTTCAAGAGGAAACAAACCACAAAGACAGAACTTAGAACTATTTTATTTTGTCCAGTTTCAAGGAGCTAGCACAAACCGTGTTTGATTTAGACTTAAAAAACACATCTATCTGTATAGGAGGAAATAGAGTGAAACCTAAAAATTCAAACTGTTACTGGTAACGAACGCTTCATCCTAGAAGAGTGAAAATTGGGCAGCTAAGTGGACTTAGTGAACTGATCATTACCACAGAGATCATCAAGGTCGGATGAAAAAAAATTTGCCGAGTATTCAGAAAACCAGTAGTTTTTTGGAAGCTTGGCACACCTTTCCAATGAATGTGTTTTACGCAGTCTTTGCTTGTGCCTATTTCAAGAGGAAACAAACCACAAAGACAGAACTTAGAACTACTTTATTTTGTCAAGTTTCAAGGAGCTAGCACAAACCGTGTTTGATTTAGACTTCCAAACACATCTATATATATAGAGGAAATAGAGTGAAACCTAAAAACTCAAACTGTTACTGGTAATGAACGCTTCATCCTAGAAGAGTGAATATTGGGCAGCTAAGTGGACTAAGTCAACTGATCATTACCACAGAGATCATCAAGGTCGGATGAAAAAAAATTTTGCCGAGTATTCAGAAAACCAGTAGTTTTTTGGAAGCTTGGCACACCTTTCCAATGAAGGTGTTTTACGCAGTCTTTGCTTGTGGCTATTTCAACAGGAAACAAACCACAAAGACAGAACATAGAACTACTTTATTTTGTCCAGTTTCAAGGAGCTAGCACAAACCGTGTTTGATTTAGACTTAAAAAACCCATCTACCTGTATAGGAGGAAATAGAGTGAAACCTAAAAATCAAATTGTTACTGGTAACGAACGCTTCATCCTAGAAGAGTGAAAATGGGGCAGCTAAGTGGACTTAGTGAACTGAACATTACCACAGAGATCATCAAGGTCGGATGAAAAAAAATTTGCCGAGTATTCAGAAAACCAGTAGTATTTTGGAAGCTTGGAACACCTTTCCAATAAAGGTGTTTTACGCAGTCTTTGCTTGTGGCTATTTCAAGAGGAAACAAACCACAAAGACAGAACTTAGAACTACTTTATTTGTCAAGTTTCAAGGAGCTAGCACAAACCATGTTTGATTTAGACTTAAAAAACACATCTATCTGTATAGGAGGAAATAGAGTGAAACCTAAAAATTCAAACTGTTACTGGTAACGAACGCTTCATCCTAGAAGAGTGAAAATTGGGCAGCTAAGTGGACTTAGTGAACTGATCATTACCACAGAGATCATCAAGGTCGGATGAAAAAAAATTTGCCGAGTATTCAGAAAACCAGTAGTATTTTGGAAGCTTGGAACACCTTTCCAATGAAGGTGTTTTATGCAGTGTTTGCTTGTGGCTATTTCAAGAGGAAACAAACCACAAAGACAGAACTTAGAACTACTTTAATTTGTCAAGTTTCAAGGAGCTAGCACAAACCGTGTTTGATTTAGACTTAAAAAACACATCTATCTGTATAGGAGGAAATAGAGTGAAACCTAAAAATTCAAACTGTTACTGGTAACGAATGCTTCATCCTAGAAGAGTGAAAGTTGGGCAGCTAAGTGGACTTAGTGAACTGATCATTACCACAGAGATCATCAAGGTCGGATGAAAAAAAATTTGCCGAGTATTCCGAAAACCAGTAGTTTTTTGGCAGCTTGGCACACCTTTCCAATGAATGTGTTTTACGCAGTCTTTGCTTGTGCCTATTTCAAGAGGAAACAAACCACAAAGACAGAACTTAGAACTACTTTATTTTGTCAAGTTTCAAGGAGCTAACACAAACCGTGTTTGATTTAGACTTCCAAACACATCTATATATATAGGAGGAAATAGAGTGAAACCTAAAAACTCAAACTGTTACTGGTAACGAACGCTTCATCCTAGAAGAGTGAATATTGGGCAGCTAAGTGGACTAAGTAAACTGATCATTACCACAGAGATCATCAAGTTCGGATGAAAAAAAATTTTGCCGAGTATTCAGAAAACCAGTAGTTTTTTGGAAGCTTGGCACACCTTTCCAATGAAGGTGTTTTACGCAGTCTTTGCTTGTGGCTATTTCAAGAGGAAACAAACCACAAAGACAGAACTTAGAACTACTTTATTTTGTCAAGTTTCAAAAAGCTAGCACAAACCGTGTTTGATTTAGACTTCCAAACACATCTATATATATAGGAGGAAATAGAGTGAAACCTAAAAACTCAAACTGTTACTGGTAACGAACGCTTCATCCTAGAAGAGTGAATATTGGGCAGCTAAGTGGACTAAGTAAACTGATCATTACCACAGAGATCATCAAGTTCGGATGAAAAAAAATTTTGCCGAGTATTCCGAAAACCAGTAGTTTTTTGGCAGCTTGGCACACCTTTCCAATGAATGTGTTTTACGCAGTCTTTGCTTGTGCCTATTTCAAGAGGAAACAAACCACAAAGACAGAACTTAGAACTACTTTATTTTGTCAAGTTTCAAGGAGCTAGCACAAACCGTGTTTGATTTAGACTTCCAAACACGTCTATATATATAGGAGGAAATAGAGTGAAACCTAAAAACTCAAACTGTTACAGGTAACGAACGCTTCATCCTAGAAGAGTGAATATTGGGGCAGCTAAGTGGACTAAGTAAACTGATCATTACCACAGAGATCATCAAG
>NW_027511624.1:0-23178 GCF_048772815.1 Callospermophilus lateralis | reverse complement strand
ATTTGCCGAGTATTCAGAAAACCAGTAGCATTTTGGAAGCTTGGAACACCTTGCCAATAAAGGTGTTTTACGCAGTGTTTGCTTGTGGCTATTTCAAGAGGAAACAAACCACAAAGACAGAACTTAGAACTACTTTATTTTGTCAAGTTTCAAGGAGCTAGCACAAACCGTGTTTGATTTAGACTTAAAAAACACATCTATCTGTATAGGAGGAAATAGAGTGAAACCTAAAAATTCAAACTGTTACTGGTAACGAACGCTTCATCCTAGAAGAGTGAAAGTTGGGCAGCTAAGTGGACTTAGTGAACTGATCATTACCACAGAGATCATCAAGGTCGGATGAAAAAAAATTTGCCGAGTATTTAGAAAACCAGTAGTATTTTGGAAGCTTGGAACACCTTTCCAATGAATGTGTTTTACGCAGTCTTTGCTTGTGGCTATTTCAAGAGGAAACAAACCACAAAGACAGAACTTAGAACTACTTTATTTTGTCAAGTTTCAAGGAGCTAGCACAAACCGTGTTTGATTTAGACTTAAAAAACACATCTATCTGTATAGGAGGAAATAGAGTGAAACCTAAAAATTCAAACTGTTACTGGTAACGAACGCTTCATCCTAGAAGAGTGAAAATTGGGCAGCTAAGTGGACTTAGTGAGCTGATCATTACCACAGAGATCATCAAGGTCGGATGAAAAAAAATTTGCCGAGTATTCAGAAAACCAGTAGTATTTTGGAAGCTTGGAACACCTTTCCAATAAAGGTGTTATACGCAGTCTTTGCTTGTGGCTATTTCAAGAGGTAACAAACCACAAAGACAGAACTTAGAACTACTTTATTTTGTCAAGTTTCAAGGAGCTAGCACAAACCGTGTTTGATTTAGACTTAAAAAACACATCTATCTGTATAGGAGGAAATAGAGTGAAACCTAAAAATTCAAACTGTTACTGGTAACGAGCTCTTCATCCAGAAGAGTGAAAATTGGGCAGCTAAGTGGACTTAGTGAACTGATCATTACCACAGAGATCATCAAGGTCGGATGAAAAAAATTTGCCGAGTATTCAGAAAACCAGTAGTATTTTGGAATCTTGGAACACCTTTCCAATGAAGGTGTTTTATGCAGTCTTTGCTTGTGGCTATTTCAAGAGGAAACAAACCACAAAGACAGAACATAGAACTACTTTATTTTGTCAAGTTTCAAGGAGCTAGCACAAACCGTGTTTGGTTTAGACTTAAAAAACACATCTATCTGTATAGGAGGAAGTAGAGTGAAACCTAAAAATTCAAACTGTTACTGGTAACGAACGCTTCATCCTAGAAGAGGGAAAGTTGGGCAGCTAAGTGGACTTAGTGAACTGATCATTACCACAGAGATCATCAAGGTCGGATGAAAAAAAATTTCCCGAGTATTCAGAAAACCAGTAGCATTTTGGAAGCTTGGAACACCTTTCCAATAAAGGTGTTTTACGCAGTGTTTGCTTGTGGCTATTTCAAGAGGAAACAAACCACAAAGACAGAACTTAGAACTACTTTATTTTGTCAAGTTTCAAGGAGCTAGCACAAACCGTGTTTGATTTAGACTTAAAAAACACATCTATCTGTATAGGAGGAAATAGAGTGAAACCTAAAAATTCAAACTGTTACTGGTAACGAACGCTTCATCCTAGAAGAGTGAAAGTTGGGCAGCTAAGTGGACTTAGTGAACTGATCATTACCACAGAGATCATCAAGGTCGGATGAAAAAAAATTTGCCGAATATTCAGAAAACCAGTAGCATTTTGGAAGCTTGGAACACCTTTCCAATAAAGGTGTTTTACGCAGTGTTTGCTTGTGGCTATTTTTAGAGGAAACAAACCACAAAGACAGAACTTAGAACTACTTTATTTTGTCAAGTTTCAAGGAGCTAGCACAAACCGTGTTTGATTTAGACTTAAAAAACACATCTATCTGTATAGGAGGAAATAGAGTGAAACCTAAAAATTCAAACTGTTACTGGTAACGAACGCTTCATCCTAGAAGAGTGAAAATTGGGAAGCTAAGTGGACTTAGCGAACTGATCATTACCACAGAGATCATCAATTTCGGATGAAAAAATTTGCCGAGTATTCAGAAAACCAGTAGTATTTTGGAAGCTTGGAACACCTTTCCAATGAATGTGTTTTATGCAGTCTTTGCTTGTGGCTATTTCAAGAGGAAAAAAACCACAAAGACAGAACTTAGAACTACTTTATTTTGTCAAGTTTCAAGGAGCTAGCACAAACCGTGTTTGATTTAGACTTAAAAAACACATCTATCTGTATAGGAGGAAATAGAGTGAAATCTAATTATTCAAACGGTTACTGGTAACGAACGCTTCATCCTAGAAGAGTGAAAATTGGGCAGCTAAGTGGACTTAGTGAACTGATCATTACCACAGAGATCATCAAGGTCGGATGAAAAAAAATTTGCCGAGTATTCAGAAAACCAGTAGTATTTTGGAAGCTTGGAACACCTTTCCAATAAAGGTGTTTTACGCAGTGTTTGCTTGTGGCTATTTCAAGAGGAAACAAACCACAAAGACAGAACTTAGAACAACTTTATTTTGTCAAGTTTCAAGGAGCTAGAACAAACCCTGATTGATTTAGACTTAAAAAACACATCTATCTGTATAGGAGGAAATTGAGTGAAACCTAAAAATTCAAACTGTTACTGGTAACGAACGCTTCATCCTAGAAGAATGAAAATTGGGCAGCTAAGTGTACTTAGTGAACTGATCACTACCACAGATATCATCAAGGTCGGATGAAAAAAAATTTGCCGAGTATTCCGAAAACCTGTAGTTTTTTGGAAGCTTGGAACAGCTTTCCAATAAAGGTGTTTTACGCAGTGTTTGCTTGTGGCTATTTCAAGAGGAAACAAACCACAAAGACAGAACTTAGAACTACTTTATTTTGTCAAGTTTCAAGGAGCTAGCAAAAACCGTGATTTAGACTTAAAAAACACATCTATCTGTATAGGAGGAAATAGAGTGAAACCTAAAAATTCAAACTGTTACTGGTAACGAACGCTTTATCCTAGGAGAATGAAAGTTGGGCAGCTAAGTGGACTTAGTGAACTGATCATTACCACAGAGATCATCAAGGTCGGATGAAAAAAAATTTGCCGAGTATTCAGAAAACCAGTAGTATTTTGGAAGCTTGGCACACCTTTCCAATGAATGTGTTTTACGCAGTCTTTGCTTGTGGCTATTTCAAGAGGAAACAAACCACAAAGACAGAACTTAGAACTACTTTATTTTGTTAAGTTTCAAGGAGCTAGCACAAACCGTGTTTGATTTAGACTTAAAAAACACATCTATCTGTATAGGAGGAAATAGAGTGAAACCTAAAAATTCAAACTGTAACTGGTAACGAACGCTTCATCCTAGAAGAGTGAAAGTTCGGCAGCTAAGTGGACTTAGTGAACTGATCATTGCCACAGAGATCATCAAGGTCGGATGAAAAAAAATTTGCCGAGTATTCAGAAAACCAGTAGTATTTTGGAAGCTTGGAACACCTTTCCAATAAAGGTGTTTTAGGCAGTCTTTGCTTGTGGCTATTTCAAGAGGAAACAAACCACAAAGACAGAACTTAGAACTACTTTATTTTGTCAAGTTTCAAGGAGCTAGCACAAACGGGGTTTGATTTAGACTTAAAAAACACATCTATCTGTATAGGAGGAAATAGAGTGAAACCTAAAAATTCAAACTGTTACTGGTAACGAACGCTTCATCCTAGAAGAGTGAAAGTTGGGCAGCTAAGTGGACTTAGCGAACTGATCATTACCACAGAGATCATCAAGGTCGGATGAAAAAATTTGCCGAGTATTCAGAAAACCAGTAGTATTTTGGAAGCTTGGAACACCTTTCCAATGAATGTGTTTTACGCAGTCTTTGCTTGTGGCTATTTCAAGAGGAAACAAACCACAAAGACAGAACTTAGAACAACTTTATTTTGTCAAGTTTCAAGGAGCTAGAACAAACCGTGATTGATTTAGACTTAAAAAACACATCTATCTGTATAGGAGGAAATTGAGTGAAACCTAAAAATTCAAACTGTTACTGGTAACGAACGCTTCATCCTAGAAGAGTGAAAATTGGGCAGCTAAGTGGACTTAGTGAACTGATCATTACCACAGAGATCATCAAGGTCGGATGAAAAAAAATTTGCCGAGGATTCAGAAAACCAGTAGTATTTTGGAAGCTTGGAACACCTTTCCAATAAAGGTGTTTTACGCAGTGTTTGCTTGTGGCTATTTCAAGAGGAAACAAAAAACAAAGACAGAACTTAGAACTACTTTATTTTGTCAAGTTTCAAGGAGCTAGCACAAACGGTGTTTGATTTAGACTTAAAAAACACATCTATCTGTATAGGAGGAAATAGAGTGAAACCTAAAATTTCAAACTGTTTCTGGTAATGAACGCTTCATCCTAGAAGAGTGAAAGTTGGGCAGCTAAGTGGACTTAGTGAACTGATCATTACCACAGAGATCATCAAGGTCGGATGAAAAAAATTTTGCCGAGTATTCAGAAAACAAGTAGTATTTTGGAAGCTTGGCACACCTTTCCAATGAATGTGTTTTACGCAGTGTTTGCTTGTGGCTATTTCAAGAGGAAACAAACCACAAAGACAGAACTTAGAACTACTTCATTTTTTCAAGTTTCAAGGAGCTAGCACAAACCGTGTTTGATTTAGACTTAAAAAACACATCTATCTGTATAGGAGGAAATAGAGTGAAACCTAAAAATTCAAACTGTTACTGGTAACGAACGCTTCATCCTAGAAGAGTGAAAGTTGGGCAGCTAAGTGGACTTATCGAACTGATCATTACCACAGAGATCATCAAGGTCGGATGAAATAATTTGTCGAGTATTCAGAAAACCAGTAGTATTTTGGAAGCTTGGAACACCTTTCCAATGAATGTGTTTTACGCAGTCTTTGCTTGTGGCTATTTCAAGAGGAAACAAACCACAAAGACAGAACTTAGAACAACTTTATTTTGTCAAGTTTCAAGGAGCTAGAACAAACCGTGATTGATTTAGACTTAAAAAACACATCTATCTGTATAGGAGGAAATTGAGTGAAACCTAAAAATTCAAACTGTTACTGGTAACGAACGCTTCATCCTAGAAGAGTGAAAATTGGGCAGCTAAGTGGACTTAGTGAACTGGTCACTACCACAGATATCATCAAGGTCGGATGAAAAAATATTTGCCGAGTATTCCGAAAACCAGTAGTTCTTTGGAAGCTTGGAACACCTTTCGAATAAAGGTGTTTTACGCAGTGTTTGCTTGTGGCTATTTCAAGAGGAAACAAACCACAAAGACAGAACTTAGAACTACTTCATTTTTTCAAGTTTCAAGGAGCTAGCACAAACCGTGTTTGATTTAGACTTAAAAAACACATCTATCTGTATAGGAGGAAATAGAGTGAAACCTAAAAATTCAAACTGTCACTGGTAACGAACGCTTCATCCTAGAAGAGTGAAAGTTGGGCAGCTAAGTGGACTTAGTGAACTGATCATTACCACAGAGATCATCAAGGTCGGATAAAAAAAAATTTGCCGAGTATTCAGAAAACCAGTAGTATTTTGGAAGCTTGGCACACCTTTCCAATGAATGTGTTTTACGCAGTCTTTGCTTGTGGCTATTTCAAGAGGAAACAAACCACAAAGACAGAACTTAGAACTACTTTATTTTGTCAAGTTTCAAGGAGCTAGCACAAACCGTGTTTGATTTAGACTTAAAAAAAACATCTATCTGTATACTAGGAAATAGAGTGAAACCTAAAAATTCAAACTGTTACTGGTAACGAACGCTTCATCCTAGAAGAGTGAAAATTGGGCAGCTAAGTGGACTTAGTTAACTGATCACTACCACAGAGATCATCAAGGTGGGATGAAAAAAAATTTGCCGAGTATTCAGAAAACCAGTAGTATTTTGGAAGCTTGGAACACCTTTCCAATAAAGGTGTTTTACACAGTGTTTGTTTGTGGCTATTTCAAGAGGAAACAAACCACAAAGACAGAACTTAGAACTACTTTATTTTGTCAAGTTTCAAGGAGCTAGCACAAACCATGTTTGATTTAGACTTAAAAAACAAATCTATCTGTATAGGAGGAAATAGAGTGAAACCTAAAAATTCAAACTGTTACTGGTAACGAACGCTTAATCCTAGAAGAGTGAAAGTTGGGCAGCTAAGTGGACTTAGTGAACTGATCATTACCACAGAGATCATCAAGGTCGGATGAAAAAAAATTTGCCGAGTATTCAGAAAACCAGTAGTATTTTGGAAGCTTGGCACACCTTTCCAATGAATGTGTTTTACGCAGTCTTTGCTTGTGGCTATTTCAAGAGGAAACAAACCACAAAGACAGAATTTAGAACTACTTTATTTTGTCAAGTTTCAAGGAGCTAGCACAAACCGTGTTTGATTTAGACTTAAAAAACACATCTATCTGTATAGGAGGAAATAGAGTGAAACCTAAAAATTCAAACTGTTACTGGTAACGAACGCTTCATCCTAGAAGAGTGAAAATTGGGCAGCTAAGTGGACTTAGTTAACTGATCACTACCACAGAGATCATCAAGGTCGGATGAAAAAAAATTTGCCGAGTATTCAGAAAACCAGTAGTATTTTGGAAGCTTGGAACACCTTTCCAATAAAGGTGTTTTACACAGTGTTTGCTTGTGGCTATTTCAAGAGGAAACAAACCACAAAGACAGAACTTAGAACTACTTTATATTGTCAAGTTTCAAGGAGCTAGCACAAACCATGTTTGATTTAGTCTTAAAAAACACATCTATCTATATAGGAGGAAATAGAGTGAAAAATAAAAATTCAAACTGTTACTGGTAACGAACGCTTCATCCTTGAAGAGTGAAAGTTGGGCAGCTAAGTGGACTTAGTGAACTGATCATTACCACAGAGATCATCAAGGTCGGATGAAAAAAAATTTGCCGAGTATTCAGAAAACCAGTAGTATTTTGGAAGCTTGGAACACATTTCCAATAAAGGTGTTTTACGCAGTCTTTGCTTGTGGCTATTTCAAGAGGAAACAAACCACAACGACAGACCTTAGAACTATTTTATTTTGTCAAGTTTCAAGGAGCTAGCACAAACCGTGTTTGATTTAGACTTAAAAAACACATCTATCTGTATAAGAGGAAATAGAGTGAAACCTAAAAATTCAAACTGTTACTGGTAATGAACGCTTCATCCTAGAAGAGTGAAAATTGGGCAGCTAAGTGGACTTAGTGAACTGATCATTACCACAGAGATCATCAAGGTCGGATGAAAAAAAATTTGCCGAGTATTCCGAAAACCATTATTTTTTTGGAAGCTTGGCACACCTTTCCAATGAATCTGTTTTACGCAGTCTTTGCTTGTGCCTATTTCAAGAGGAAACAAACCACAAAGAAAGAACTTAGAACTACTTTATTTTGTCAAGTTTCAAGGAGCTAGCACAAACCGTGTTTGATTTAGACTTAAAAAACACATCTATCTGTATAGGAGGAAATAGAGTGAAACCTAAAAATTCAAACTGTTACTGGTAATGAACGCTTAATCCTAGAAGAGTGAAAGTTGGGCAGCTAAGTGGACTTAGTGAACTGATCATTACCACAGAGATCATCAAGGTCGGATGAAAAAAAATTTGCCGAGTATTCAGAAAACCAGTAGTATTTTGGAAGCTTGGCACACCTTTCCAATGAATGTGTTTTACGCAGTCTTTGCTTGTGGCTATTTCAAGAGGAAACAAACCACAAAGACAGAATTTAGAACTACTTTATTTTGTCAAGTTTCAAGGAGCTAGCACAAACCGTGTTTGATTTAGACTTAAAAAACACATCTATCTGTATAGGAGGAAATAGAGTGAAACCTAAAAATTCAAACTGTTACTGGTAACGAACGCTTCATCCTAGAAGAGTGAAAATTGGGCAGCTAAGTGGACCTAGTTAACTGATCACTACCACAGAGATCATCAAGGTCGGATGAAAAAAAATTTGAAGAGTATTCAGAAAACCAGTAGTATTTTGGAAGCTTGGAACACCTTTCCAATAAAGGTGTTTTACACAGTGTTTGCTTGTGGCTATTTCAAGAGGAAACAAACCACAAAGACAGAACTTAGAACTACTTTATTTTGTCAAGTTTCAAGGAGCTAGCACAAACCATGTTTGATTTAGTCTTAAAAAACACATCTATCTATATAGGAGGAAATAGAGTGAAACCTAAAAATTCAAACTGTTACTTTTAACGAACGCTTCATCCTAGAAGAGTGAAAGTTGGGCAGCTAAGTGGACTTAGTGAACTGATCATTACCACAGAGATCATCAAGGTCGGATGAAAAAAAATTTGCCGAGTATTCAGAAAACCAGTAGTATTTTGGAAGCTTGGAACACATTTCCAATAAAGGTGTTTTACGCAGTGTTTGCTTGTGGCTATTTCAAGAGGAAACAAACCACAAAGACAGACCTTAGAACTATTTTATTTTGTCAAGTTTCAAGGAGCTAGCACAAACCGTGTTTGATTTAGACTTAAAAAACACATCTATCTGTATAAGAGGAAATAGAGTGAAACCTAAAAATTCAAACTGTTACTGGTAATGAACGCTTCATCCTAGAAGAGTGAAAATTGGGCAGCTAAGTGGACTTAGTGAACTGATCATTACCACAGAGATCATCAAGGTCGGATGAAAAAAAATTTGCCGAGTATTCCGAAAACCATTATTTTTTTGGAAGCTTGGCACACCTTTCCAATGAATCTGTTTTACGCAGTCTTTGCTTGTGCCTATTTCAAGAGGAAACAAACCACAAAGAAAGAACTTAGAACTACTTTATTTTGTCAAGTTTCAAGGAGCTAGCACAAACCGTGTTTGATTTAGACTTAAAAAACACATCTATCTGTATAGGAGGAAATAGAGTGAAACCTAAAAATTCAAACTGTTACTGGTAACGAACGCTTCATCCTAGAAGAGTGAAAATTGGGCAGCTAAGTGGACTTAGTGAACTGATCATAACCACAGAGATCATCAAGTTCGGATGAAAAAAAATTTGCCGAGTATTCAGAAAACCAGTAGTATTTTGGAAGCTTGGCACACCTTTCCAATGAATGTGTTTTACGCAGTGTTTGCTTGTGGCTATTTCAAGAGGAAACAAACCACAAAGACAGAACTTAGAACTACTTTATTTTGTCAAGTTTCAAGGAGCTAGCACAAACCGTGTTTGATTTAGACTTAAAAAACACATCTATCTGTATAGGAGGAAATAGAGTGAAACCTAAAAATTCAAACTGTTACTGGTAATGAACGCTTCATCCTAGAAGAGTGAAAATTGGGCAGCTAAGTGGACTTAGTGAACTGATCATTACCACAGAGATCATCAAGGTCGGATGAAAAAAAATTTGCCGAGTATTCCGAAAACCATTATTTTTTTGGAAGCTTGGCACACCTTTCCAATGAATGTGTTTTACGCAGTCTTTGCTTGTGCCTATTTCAAGAGGAAACAAACCACAAAGACAGAACTTAGAACTACTTTATTTTGTCAAGTTTCAAGGAGCTAGCACAAACCGTGTTTGATTTAGACTTAAAAAACACATCTATCTGTATAGGAGGAAATAGAGTGAAACCTAAAAATTCAAACTGTTACTGGTAACGAACGCTTCATCCTAGAAGAGTGAAAATTGGGCAGCTAAGTGGACTTAGTGAACTGATCATTACCACAGAGATCATCAAGGTCGGATGAAAAAATATTTGCCGAGTATTCAGAAAACCAGTAGTATTTTGGAAGCTTGGCACACCTTTCCAATGAATGTGTTTTACGCAGTGTTTGCTTGTGCCTATTTCAAGAGGAAACAAACCACAAAGACAGAACTTAGAACTACTTTATTTTGTCAAGTTTCAAGGAGTTAGCACAAACCGTGTTTGATTTAGAATTAAAAAACACATCTATCTGTATAGGAGGAAATAGAGTGAAACCTAAAAATTCAAACTGTCACTGGTAACGAACGCTTCATCCAAGAAGAGTGAAAGTTGGGCAGCTAAGTGGACTTAGTGAACTGATCATTACCACAGAGATCATCAAGGTCGGATGAAAAAAAATTTGCCGAGTATTCAGAAAACCAGTAGTATTTTGGAAGCTTGGCACACCTTTTCAATGAATGTGTTTTACGCAGTCTTTGCTTGTGGCTATTTCAAGAGGAAACAAACCACAAAGACAGAACTTAGAACTACTTTATTTTGTCAAGTTTCAAGGAGCTAGCACAAACCGTGTTTGATTTAGACTTAAAAAACACATCTATCTGTATAGGAGGAAATAGAGTGAAACCTAAAAATTCAAACTGTTACTGGTAACGAACGCTTCATCATAGAAGAGTGAAAATTGGGCAGCTAAGTGGACTTAGTGAACTGATCATTACCACAGAGATCATCAAAGTCGGATGAAAAAAAATTTGCCGAGTATTCAGAAAACCAGTAGTATTTTGGAAGCTTGGAACACCTTTCCAATAAAGGTGTTTTACACAGTGTTTGCTTGTGGCTATTTCAAGAGGAAACAAACCACAAAGACAGAACTTAGAACTACTTTATTTTGTAAAGTTTCAAGGAGCTAGCACAAACCGTGTTTGATTTAGACTTAAAAAACTCATCTATCTGTATAGGAGGAAATAGAGTGAAACCTAAAAATTCAAACTGTTAATGGTAACGAACGCTTCATCCTAGAAGAGTGAAAATTGGGCAGCTAAGTGGACTAAGTGAACTGATCATTACCACAGAGATCATCAAGGTCGGATGAAAAAAAATTTGCCGAGTATTCCGAAAACCAGTAGTTTTTTGGAAGCTTGGCACACCTTTCCAATGAATGTGTTTTACGCAGTCTTTGCTTGTGCCTATTTCAAGAGGAAACAAACCACAAAGACAGAACTTAGAACTACTTTATTTTGTCAAGTTTCAAAGAGCTAGCACAAACCGTGTTTGATTTAGACTTCCAAACACATCTATGTGTATAGGAGATAATAGAGTGAAACCTAAAACTCAAACTGTTACTGGTAACGAACGCTTCATCCTAGAAGAGTGAATATTGGGCAGCTAATTGGACTGAGTAAACTGATCATTAAAACAGAGATCATCAAGGTCGGATGAAAAAAAATTTGCCGAATATTCAGAAAACCAGTAGTTTTTTGGAAGCTTGGCACACCTTTCCAATGAATGTGTTTTACGCAGTCTTTGCTTGTGCCTATTTCAAGAGGAAACAAACCACAAAGACAGAACTTAGAACTACTTTATTTTGTCAAGTTTCAAAGAGCTAGCACAAACCGTGTTTGATTTAGACTTCCAAACACATCTATCTATATAGGAGATAATAGAGTGAAACCTAAAAACTCAAACTGTTACTGGTAACGAACGCTTCATCCTAGAAGAGTGAATATTGGGCAGCTAAGTGGACTAAGTAAACTGATCATTACCACAGAGATCATCAAGGTCGGATGAAAAAAAATTTGCCGAGTATTCCGAAAACCATTATTTTTTTGGAAGCTTGGCACACCTTTCCAATGAATGTGTTTTACGCAGTCTTTGCTTGTGGCTATTTCAAGAGGAAACAAACCACAAAGACAGAACTTAGAACTACTTTATTTTGTCAAGTTTCAAGGAGCTAGCACAAACCGTGTTTGATTTAGACTTAAAAAACACATCTATCTGTATAGGAGGAAATAGAGTGAAACCTAAAAATTCAAACTGTTACTGGTAACGAACGCTTCATCCTAGAAGAGTGAAAATTGGGCAGCTAAGTGGACTTAGTGAACTGATCATTACCACAGAGATCATCAAGGTCGGATGAAAAAAAATTTGCCGAGTATTCCGAAAACCATTATTTTTTTGGAAGCTTGGCACACCTTTCCAATGAATGTGTTTTACGCAGTCTTTGCTTGTGGCTATTTCAAGAGGAAACAAACCACAAAGACAGAACTTAGAACTACTTTATTTTGTCAAGTTTCAAGGAGCTAGCACAAACCGTGTTTGATTTAGACTTAAAAAACACATCTATCTGTATAGGAGGAAATAGAGTGAAACCTAAAAATTCAAACTGTTACTGGTAACGAACGCTTCATCCTAGAAGAGTGAAAGTTGGGCAGCTACGTGGACTTAGTGAACTGATCATTACCACAGAGATCATCAAGGTCGGATGAAAAAAAATTTGCCGAGTATTCAGAAAACCAGTAGTATTTTGGAAGCTTGGCACACCTTTCCAATGAATGTGTTTTACGCAGTCTTTGCTTGTGGCTATTTCAAGAGGAAACAAACCACAAAGACAGAACTTAGAACTACTTTATTTTGTCAAGTTTCAAGGAGCTAGCACAAACCGTGTTTGATTTAGACTTAAAAAACACATCTATCTGTATAGGAGGAAATAGAGTGAAACCTAAAAATTCAAACTGTTACTGGTAACGAACGCTTCATCCTAGAAGAGTGAAAATTGGGCAGCTAAGTGGACTTAGTGAACTGATCATTACCACAGAGATCATCAAGGTCGGATGAAAAAAAATTTGAAGAGTATTCAGAAAACCAGTAGTATTTTGGAAGCTTGGAACACCTTTCCAATGAATGTGTTTTACGCAGTGTTTGCTTGTGGCTATTTCAAGAGGAAACAAACCAGAAAGACAGAACTTAGAACTACTTTATTTTGTCAAGTTTCAAAGAGCTAGCACAAACCGTGTTTGATTTAGACTTCCAAACACATCTATGTGTATAGGAGATAATAGAGTGAAACCTAAAACTCAAACTGTTACTGGTAACGAACGCTTCATCCTAGAAGAGTGAATATTGGGCAGCTAATTGGACTGAGTAAACTGATCATTAAAACAGAGATCATCAAGGTCGGATGAAAAAAAATTTGCCGAATATTCAGAAAACCAGTAGTTTTTTGGAAGCTTGGCACACCTTTCCAATGAATGTGTTTTACGCAGTCTTTGCTTGTGCCTATTTCAAGAGGAAACAAACCACAAAGACAGAACTTAGAACTACTTTATTTTGTCAAGTTTCAAAGAGCTAGCACAAACCGTGTTTGATTTAGACTTCCAAACACATCTATCTATATAGGAGATAATAGAGTGAAACCTAAAAACTCAAACTGTTACTGGTAACGAACGCTTCATCCTAGAAGAGTGAATATTGGGCAGCTAAGTGGACTAAGTAAACTGATCATTACCACAGAGATCATCAAGGTCGGATGAAAAAAAATTTGCCGAGTATTCCGAAAACCATTATTTTTTTGGAAGCTTGGCACACCTTTCCAATGAATGTGTTTTACGCAGTCTTTGCTTGTGCCTATTTAAAGAGGAAACAAACCACAAAGACAGAACTTAGAACTACTTTATTTTGTCAAGTTTCAAGGAGCTAGCACAAACCGTGTTTGATTTAGACTTAAAAAACACATCTATCTGTATAGGAGGAAATAGAGTGAAACCTAAAAATTCAAACTGTTACTGGTAATGAACGCTTCATCCTAGAAGAGTGAAAATTGGGCAGCTAAGTGGACTTAGTGAACTGATCATTACCACAGAGATCATCAAGGTCGGATGAAAAAAAATTTGCCGAGTATTCCGAAAACCATTATTTTTTTGGAAGCTTGGCACACCTTTCCAATGAATGTGTTTTACGCAGTCTTTGCTTGTGGCTATTTCAAGAGGAAACAAACCACAAAGACAGAACTTAGAACTACTTTATTTTGTCAAGTTTCAAGGAGCTAGCACAAACCGTGTTTGATTTAGACTTAAAAAACACATCTATCTGTATAGGAGGAAATAGAGTGAAACCTAAAAATTCAAACTGTTACTGGTAACGAACGCTTCATCCTAGAAGAGTGAAAGTTGGGCAGCTACGTGGACTTAGTGAACTGATCATTACCACAGAGATCATCAAGGTCGGATGAAAAAAAATTTGCCGATTATTCAGAAAACCAGTAGTATTTTGGAAGCTTGGCACACCTTTCCAATGAATGTGTTTTACGCAGTCTTTGCTTGTGGCTATGTCAAGAGGAAACAAACCACAAAGACAGAACTTAGAACTACTTTATTTTGTCAAGTTTCAAGGAGCTAGCACAAACCGTGTTTGATTTAGACTTCCAAACACATCTATGTGTATAGGAGATAATAGAGTGAAACCTAAAACTCAAACTGTTACTGGTAACGAACGCTTCATCCTAGAAGAGTGAATATTGGGCAGCTAAATGGACTGAGTAAACTGATCATTAAAACAGAGATCATCAAGGTCGGATGAAAAAAAATTTGCCGAATATTCAGAAAACCAGTAGTTTTTTGGAAGCTTGGCACACCTTTCCAATGAATGTGTTTTACGCAGTCTTTGCTTGTGCCTATTTCAAGAGGAAACAAACCACAAAGACAGAACTTGGAACTACTTTATTTTGTCAAGTTTCAAAGAGCTAGCACAAACCGTGTTTGATTTAGACTTCCAAACACATCTATCTATATAGGAGATAATAGAGTGAAACCTAAAAACTCAAACTGTTACTGGTAACGAACGCTTCATCCTAGAAGAGTGAATATTGGGCAGCTAAGTAGACTAAGTAAACTGATCATTACCACAGAGATCATCAAGGTCGGATGAAAAAAAATTTGCCGAGTATTCCGAAAACCATTATTTTTTTGGAAGCTTGGCACACCTTTCCAATGAATGTGTTTTACGCAGTCTTTGCTTGTGGCTATTTCAAGAGGAAACAAACCACAAAGACAGAACTTAGAACTACTTTATTTTGTCAAGTTTCAAGGAGCTAGCACAAACCGTGTTTGATTTAGACTTAAAAAACCCATCTATCTGTATAGGAGGAAATAGAGTGAAACCTAAAAATTCAAACTGTTACTGGTAACGAACGCTTCATCCTAGAAGAGTGAAAATTGGGCAGCTAAGTGGACTTAGTGAACTGATCATTACCACAGAGATCATCAAGGTCGGATGAAAAAAAATTTGCCGAGTATTCCGAAAACCATTATTTTTTTGGAAGCTTGGCACACCTTTCCAATGAATGTGTTTTACGCAGTCTTTGCTTGTGGCTATTTCAAGAGGAAACAAACCACAAAGACAGAACTTAGAACTACTTTATTTTGTCAAGTTTCAAGGAGCTAGCACAAACCGTGTTTGATTTAGACTTAAAAAACACATCTATCTGTATAGGAGGAAATAGAGTGAAACCTAAAAATTCAAACTGTTACTGGTAACGAACGCTTCATCCTAGAAGAGTGAAAGTTGGGCAGCTACGTGGACTTAGTTAACTGATCATTACCACAGAGATCATCAAGGTCGGATGAAAAAAAATTTGCCGAGTATTCAGAAAACCAGTAGTATTTTGGAAGCTTGGCACACCTTTCCAATGAATGTGTTTTACGCAGTCTTTGCTTGTGGCTATTTCAAGAGGAAACAAACCACAAAGACAGAACTTACAACTACTTTATTTTGTCAAGTTTCAAGGAGCTAGCACAAACCGTGTTTGATTTAGACTTAAAAAACACATCTATCTGTATAGGAGGAAATAGAGTGAAACCTAAAAATTCAAACTGTTACTGGTAACGAACGCTTCATCCTAGAAGAGTGAAAATTGGGCAGCTAAGTGGACTTAGTGAACTGATCATTACCACAGAGATCATCAAGGTCGGATGAAAAAAAATTTGCCGAGTATTCAGAAAACCAGTAGTATTTTGGAATCTTGGAACACCTTTCCAATGAATGTGTTTTACGCAGTGTTTGCTTGTGGCTATTTCAAGAGGAAACAAACCAGAAAGACAGAACTTAGAACTACTTTATTTTGTCAAGTTTCAAAGAGCTAGCACAAACCGTGTTTGATTTAGACTTCCAAACACATCTATGTGTATAGGAGATAATAGAGTGAAACCTAAAACTCAAACTGTTACTGGTAACGAACGCTTCATCCTAGAAGAGTGAATATTGGGCAGCTAATTGGACTGAGTAAACTGATCATTAAAACAGAGATCATCAAGGTCGGATGAAAAAAAATTTGCCGAATATTCAGAAAACCAGTAGTTTTTTGGAAGCTTGGCACACCTTTCCAATGAATGTGTTTTACGCAGTCTTTGCTTGTGCCTATTTCAAGAGGAAACAAACCACAAAGACAGAACTTAGAACTACTTTATTTTGTCAAGTTTCAAAGAGCTAGCACAAACCGTGTTTGATTTAGACTTCCAAACACATCTATCTATATAGGAGATAATAGAGTGAAACCTAAAAACTCAAACTGTTACTGGTAACGAACGCTTCATCCTAGAAGAGTGAATATTGGGCAGCTAAGTGGACTAAGTAAACTGATCATTACCACAGAGATCATCAAGGTCGGATGAAAAAAAATTTGCCGAGTATTCCGAAAACCATTATTTTTTTGGAAGCTTGGCACACCTTTCCAATGAATGTGTTTTACGCAGTCTTTGCTTGTTCCTATTTCAAGAGGAAACAAACCACAAAGACAGAACTTAGAACTACTTTATTTTGTCAAGTTTCAAGGAGCTAGCACAAACCGTGTTTGATTTAGACTTAAAAAACACATCTATCTGTATAGGAGGAAATAGAGTGAAACCTAAAAATTCAAACTGTTACTGGTAACGAACGCTTCATCCTAGAAGAGTGAAAATTGGGCAGCTAAGTGGACTTAGTGAACTGATCATTACCACAGAGATCATCAAGGTCGGATGAAAAAAAATTTGCCGAGTATTCCGAAAACCATTATTTTTTTGGAAGCTTGGCACACCTTTCCAATGAATGTGTTTTACGCAGTCTTTGCTTGTGGCTATTTCAAGAGGAAACAAACCACAAAGACAGAACTTAGAACTACTTTATTTTGTCAAGTTTCAAGGAGCTAGCACAAACCGTGTTTGATTTAGACTTAAAAAACACATCTATCTGTATAGGAGGAAATAGAGTGAAACCTAAATTTCAAACTGTTACTGGTAACGAACGCTTCATCCTAGAAGAGTGAAAGTTGGGCAGCTACGTGGACTTAGTGAACTGATCATTACCACAGAGATCATCAAGGTCGGATGAAAAAAAATTTGCCGAGTATTCAGAAAACCAGTAGTATTTTGGAAGCTTGGCACACCTTTCCAATGAATGTGTTTTACACAGTCTTTGCTTGTGGCTATTTCAAGAGGAAACAAACCACAAAGACAGAACTTAGAACTACTTTATTTTGTCAAGTTTCAAGGAGCTAGCACAAACCGTGTTTGATTTAGACTTAAAAAACACATCTATCTGTATAGGAGGAAATAGAGTGAAACCTAAAAATTCAAACTGTTACTGGTAACGAACGCTTCATCCTAGAAGAGTGAAAATTGGGCAGCTAAGTGGACTTAGTGAACTGATCATTACCACAGAGATCATCAAGGTCGGATGAAAAAAAATTTGCCGAGTATTCAGAAAACCAGTAGTATTTTGGAAGCTTGGAACACCTTTCCAATGAATGTGTTTTACGCAGTGTTTGCTTGTGGCTATTTCAAGAGGAAACAAACCACAAAGACAGAACTTAGAACTACTTTATTTTGTCAAGTTTCAAGGAGCTAGCACAAACCGTGTTTGATTTAGACTTAAAAAACACACCTATCTGTATAGGAGGAAATAGAGTGAAACCTAAAAATTCAAACTGTTACTGGTAACGAACGCTTCATCCTAGAAGAGTGAAAGTTGGGCAGCTAAGTGGACTTAGCGAACTGATCATTACCACAAAGATCATCAAGGTCGGATGAAAAAATTTGCCGAGTATTCAGAAAACCAGTAGTATTTTGGAAGCTTGGCACACCTTTCCAATGAATGTGTTTTACGCAGTCTTTGCTTGTGGCTATTTCAAGAGGAAACAAACCACAAAGACAGAACTTAGAACTACTTTATTTTGTCAAGTTTCAAGGAGCTAGCACAAACCGTGTTTGATTTAGACTTAAAAAACACATCTATCTGTATAGGAGGAAATAGAGTGAAACCTAAAAATTCAAACTGTTACTGGTAATGAACGCTTCATCCTAGAAGAGTGAAAATTGGGCAGCTAAGTGGACTTAGTGAACTGATCATTACCACAGAGATCATCAAGGTCGGATGAAAAAAAATTTGCCGAGTATTCCGAAAACCATTATTTTTTTGGAAGCTTGGCACACCTTTCCAATGAATGTGTTTTACGCAGTCTTTGCTTGTGGCTATTTCAAGAGGAAACAAACCACAAAGACAGAACTTAGAACTACTTTATTTTGTCAAGTTTCAAGGAGCTAGCACAAACCGTGTTTGATTTAGACTTAAAAAACACATCTATCTGTATAGGAGGAAATAGAGTGAAACCTAAAAATTCAAACTGTTACTGGTAACGAACGCTTCATCCTAGAAGAGTGAAAGTTGGGCAGCTACGTGGACTTAGTGAACTGATCATTACCACAGAGATCATCAAGGTCGGATGAAAAAAAATTTGCCGATTATTCAGAAAACCAGTAGTATTTTGGAAGCTTGGCACACCTTTCCAATGAATGTGTTTTACGCAGTCTTTGCTTGTGGCTATGTCAAGAGGAAACAAACCACAAAGACAGAACTTAGAACTACTTTATTTTGTCAAGTTTCAAGGAGCTAGCACAAACCGTGTTTGATTTAGACTTAAAAAACACACCTATCTGTATAGGAGGAAATAGAGTGAAACCTAAAACTCAAACTGTTACTGGTAACGAACGCTTCATCCTAGAAGAGTGAATATTGGGCAGCTAATTGGACTGAGTAAACTGATCATTAAAACAGAGATCATCAAGGTCGGATGAAAAAAAATTTGCCGAATATTCAGAAAACCAGTAGTTTTTTGGAAGCTTGGCACACCTTTCCAATGAATGTGTTTTACGCAGTCTTTGCTTGTGCCTATTTCAAGAGGAAACAAACCACAAAGACAGAACTTGGAACTACTTTATTTTGTCAAGTTTCAAAGAGCTAGCACAAACCGTGTTTGATTTAGACTTCCAAACACATCTATCTATATAGGAGATAATAGAGTGAAACCTAAAAACTCAAACTGTTACTGGTAACGAACGCTTCATCCTAGAAGAGTGAATATTGGGCAGCTAAGTAGACTAAGTAAACTGATCATTACCACAGAGATCATCAAGGTCGGATGAAAAAAAATTTGCCGAGTATTCCGAAAACCATTATTTTTTTGGAAGCTTGGCACACCTTTCCAATGAATGTGTTTTACGCAGTCTTTGCTTGTGCCTATTTCAAGAGGAAACAAACCACAAAGACAGAACTTAGAACTACTTTATTTTGTCAAGTTTCAAGGAGCTAGCACAAACCGTGTTTGATTTAGACTTAAAAAACCCATCTATCTGTATAGGAGGAAATAGAGTGAAACCTAAAAATTCAAACTGTTACTGGTAACGAACGCTTCATCCTAGAAGAGTGAAAATTGGGCAGCTAAGTGGACTTAGTGAACTGATCATTACCACAGAGATCATCAAGGTCGGATGAAAAAAAATTTGCCGAGTATTCCGAAAACCATTATTTTTTTGGAAGCTTGGCACACCTTTCCAATGAATGTGTTTTACGCAGTCTTTGCTTGTGGCTATTTCAAGAGGAAACAAACCACAAAGACAGAACTTAGAACTACTTTATTTTGTCAAGTTTCAAGGAGCTAGCACAAACCGTGTTTGATTTAGACTTAAAAAACACATCTATCTGTATAGGAGGAAATAGAGTGAAACCTAAAAATTCAAACTGTTACTGGTAACGAACGCTTCATCCTAGAAGAGTGAAAGTTGGGCAGCTACGTGGACTTAGTTAACTGATCATTACCACAGAGATCATCAAGGTCGGATGAAAAAAAATTTGCCGAGTATTCAGAAAACCAGTAGTATTTTGGAAGCTTGGCACACCTTTCCAATGAATGTGTTTTACGCAGTCTTTGCTTGTGGCTATTTCAAGAGGAAACAAACCACAAAGACAGAACTTACAACTACTTTATTTTGTCAAGTTTCAAGGAGCTAGCACAAACCGTGTTTGATTTAGACTTAAAAAACACATCTATCTGTATAGGAGGAAATAGAGTGAAACCTAAAAATTCAAACTGTTACTGGTAACGAACGCTTCATCCTAGAAGAGTGAAAATTGGGCAGCTAAGTGGACTTAGTGAACTGATCATTACCACAGAGATCATCAAGGTCGGATGAAAAAAAATTTGCCGAGTATTCAGAAAACCAGTAGTATTTTGGAATCTTGGAACACCTTTCCAATGAATGTGTTTTACGCAGTGTTTGCTTGTGGCTATTTCAAGAGGAAACAAACCAGAAAGACAGAACTTAGAACTACTTTATTTTGTCAAGTTTCAAAGAGCTAGCACAAACCGTGTTTGATTTAGACTTCCAAACACATCTATGTGTATAGGAGATAATAGAGTGAAACCTAAAACTCAAACTGTTACTGGTAACGAACGCTTCATCCTAGAAGAGTGAATATTGGGCAGCTAATTGGACTGAGTAAACTGATCATTAAAACAGAGATCATCAAGGTCGGATGAAAAAAAATTTGCCGAATATTCAGAAAACCAGTAGTTTTTTGGAAGCTTGGCACACCTTTCCAATGAATGTGTTTTACGCAGTCTTTGCTTGTGCCTATTTCAAGAGGAAACAAACCACAAAGACAGAACTTAGAACTACTTTATTTTGTCAAGTTTCAAAGAGCTAGCACAAACCGTGTTTGATTTAGACTTCCAAACACATCTATCTATATAGGAGATAATAGAGTGAAACCTAAAAACTCAAACTGTTACTGGTAACGAACGCTTCATCCTAGAAGAGTGAATATTGGGCAGCTAAGTGGACTAAGTAAACTGATCATTACCACAGAGATCATCAAGGTCGGATGAAAAAAAATTTGCCGAGTATTCCGAAAACCATTATTTTTTTGGAAGCTTGGCACACCTTTCCAATGAATGTGTTTTACGCAGTCTTTGCTTGTTCCTATTTCAAGAGGAAACAAACCACAAAGACAGAACTTAGAACTACTTTATTTTGTCAAGTTTCAAGGAGCTAGCACAAACCGTGTTTGATTTAGACTTAAAAAACACATCTATCTGTATAGGAGGAAATAGAGTGAAACCTAAAAATTCAAACTGTTACTGGTAACGAACGCTTCATCCTAGAAGAGTGAAAATTGGGCAGCTAAGTGGACTTAGTGAACTGATCATTACCACAGAGATCATCAAGGTCGGATGAAAAAAAATTTGCCGAGTATTCCGAAAACCATTATTTTTTTGGAAGCTTGGCACACCTTTCCAATGAATGTGTTTTACGCAGTCTTTGCTTGTGGCTATTTCAAGAGGAAACAAACCACAAAGACAGAACTTAGAACTACTTTATTTTGTCAAGTTTCAAGGAGCTAGCACAAACCGTGTTTGATTTAGACTTAAAAAACACATCTATCTGTATAGGAGGAAATAGAGTGAAACCTAAATTTCAAACTGTTACTGGTAACGAACGCTTCATCCTAGAAGAGTGAAAGTTGGGCAGCTACGTGGACTTAGTGAACTGATCATTACCACAGAGATCATCAAGGTCGGATGAAAAAAAATTTGCCGAGTATTCAGAAAACCAGTAGTATTTTGGAAGCTTGGCACACCTTTCCAATGAATGTGTTTTACACAGTCTTTGCTTGTGGCTATTTCAAGAGGAAACAAACCACAAAGACAGAACTTAGAACTACTTTATTTTGTCAAGTTTCAAGGAGCTAGCACAAACCGTGTTTGATTTAGACTTAAAAAACACATCTATCTGTATAGGAGGAAATAGAGTGAAACCTAAAAATTCAAACTGTTACTGGTAACGAACGCTTCATCCTAGAAGAGTGAAAATTGGGCAGCTAAGTGGACTTAGTGAACTGATCATTACCACAGAGATCATCAAGGTCGGATGAAAAAAATTTGCCGAGTATTCAGAAAACCAGTAGTATTTTGGAAGCTTGGAACACCTTTCCAATGAATGTGTTTTACGCAGTGTTTGCTTGTGGCTATTTCAAGAGGAAACAAACCACAAAGACAGAACTTAGAACTACTTTATTTTGTCAAGTTTCAAGGAGCTAGCACAAACCGTGTTTGATTTAGACTTAAAAAACACACCTATCTGTATAGGAGGAAATAGAGTGAAACCTAAAAATTCAAACTGTTACTGGTAACGAACGCTTCATCCTAGAAGAGTGAAAGTTGGGCAGCTAAGTGGACTTAGCGAACTGATCATTACCACAAAGATCATCAAGGTCGGATGAAAAAATTTGCCGAGTATTCAGAAAACCAGTAGTATTTTGGAAGCTTGGCACACCTTTCCAATGAATGTGTTTTACGCAGTCTTTGCTTGTGGCTATTTCAAGAGGAAACAAACCACAAAGACAGAACTTAGAACTACTTTATTTTGTCAAGTTTCAAGGAGCTAGCACAAACCGTGTTTGATTTAGACTTAAAAAACACATCTATCTGTATAGGAGGAAATAGAGTGAAACCTAAAAATTCAAACTGTTACTGGTAATGAACGCTTCATCCTAGAAGAGTGAAAATTGGGCAGCTAAGTGGACTTAGTGAACTGATCATTACCACAGAGATCATCAAGGTCGGATGAAAAAAAATTTGCCGAGTATTCCGAAAACCATTATTTTTTTGGAAGCTTGGCACACCTTTCCAATGAATGTGTTTTACGCAGTCTTTGCTTGTGGCTATTTCAAGAGGAAACAAACCACAAAGACAGAACTTAGAACTACTTTATTTTGTCAAGTTTCAAGGAGCTAGCACAAACCGTGTTTGATTTAGACTTAAAAAACACATCTATCTGTATAGGAGGAAATAGAGTGAAACCTAAAAATTCAAACTGTTACTGGTAACAAACGCTTCATCCTAGAAGAGTGAAAGTTGGGCAGCTACGTGGACTTAGTGAACTGATCATTACCACAGAGATCATCAAGGTCGGATGAAAAAAAATTTGCCGATTATTCAGAAAACCAGTAGTATTTTGGAAGCTTGGCACACCTTTCCAATGAATGTGTTTTACGCAGTCTTTGCTTGTGGCTATGTCAAGAGGAAACAAACCACAAAGACAGAACTTAGAACTACTTTATTTTGTCAAGTTTCAAGGAGCTAGCACAAACCGTGTTTGATTT
>NW_027511623.1:0-23190 GCF_048772815.1 Callospermophilus lateralis | reverse complement strand
CTACTGTAAACGAACGCTTCAACCTAGAAGAACAAAATTTGGTGAGTCAAGTGGGATTTGTGTACCAATCATTACCACCAAGTATCATCAAGATTGGGTGAAAAAATATTTGCTGGTATTTCGGAAACTCGTTGTTTCTTAGAAGCTTGGCAACCCCTCTCAATGAAAGTACTTTTCTACAGTCTTGCCTATGACTACTTGAAGTGGAAACAAACCATAGAGAAAAAACTGAGAACTCCTTTATTTTGTCAACTTTCAAAGAGCTACTACACACCATGTTGGATTTAGTTCCAAATACATCTATCTATATAGGATAGAACAGAGTGAATCCTAAAAAAAAAGTGCTACTGTAAACGAACGCTACAACCTAGAAGAACAAAATTTGGTGAACCAAGTGGGATTTTTGTACTGATCTTTACCACAAAGTATCATCAACATTGGGTGAAAAAATATTTGCTGGTATTTCGGAAACTCATAATTTATTGGAAGCTTGGCAACCCCTTTCAATGGAAGTGCTTTTCCACAGTCTCTGCTTAGGGCTACACAAAGTGGAAACAAATCATAGAGACAAAACTGAGAACTCCTTTATTTTGTCAAGTTTCAAAGAGCTACTAGAAATCATGTTGGATTTAGAGTTCCAAATTCATCTATCTATATAAGAGAGAACAGAGGGAACCTAAAAATATAAACTGCTACTATAAACGAACGGGTCAACCTAGAAGAAGAAAATTTGGTGAGCAAATGGGATTTGTGTACTGATCATTACCACCAAGTATCATCAAGATTGGGTGAAAAAATATATGCTGGTATTTCGGAAACTCGTTATTTCTTAAAAGCTTGGCAACCCCTCTCAATGAAACTGTTTTCCACAGTCTGTGCCTAGGGGGACTTAAAGAGGAAACAAACCATAGACACAAAACTGAGAACTCCTTTACTTTGTCAAGTTTCAAAGAGCTATTACACACCATGTTGGATTTAGAGTTCCAAATGCATCTATCTATATAGGAGAGAACAGAGTGAAATCTAAATATAAAAACTGCTACTGTAAACGAACGCTTAAACCTAGAAGAACAAAATTAGGTGAGCCAAGTGGGATTTGTGTACTGATCATTACCACCAAGTATCATCAACATTGGGTGAAAAAATATTTGCTGGTATTTCGGAAACTTGTAATTTATTGAAAGCTTGGCAACCCCTTTCAATGAAAGTGCTTTTCCACAGTCTCTTCTTAGGGCTACATGAAGTGGAAACAAATCATAGAGACAAAACTGAGAAATCCTTTATTTTGTCAAGTTTCAAAGAGCTACTACAAACCATGTTGGATTTAGAGTTCCAAATTCATCTATCTATGTAGGAGAGAACAGAGGGAAAACTAAAAATATAAACTGCTACTGAAAACGAACGCTTCTTCCTAGAAGAACAAAATTTGGTGAGTCAAGTGGGATTTGTGTACCAATCATTACCACCAAGTATCATCAAGATTGTTTGCAAAAATATTTGCTGATATTTCAGAAACTCCTTATTTCTTAGAAGCTTGGCAACCCTCTCAATGAAAGTTCTTTTCCACAGTCTGTGCCTAGGGCTACTTGAAGAGGAAACAAACCATAGAGACAAAACTGAGAACTCCTTTATTTTTTCAAGTTTCAAAGAGCTACTACAAACCATGTTGGATTTAGAGTTCCAAATTCATCTATTTATGTATTAGAGAACAGAGTGAAACCTAAAAATAAAAACTGCTAATGTAAACGAACGCTTCCACCTAAAAGAAAAAAATTTGGTGAGCCAAGTGGGATTTGTGGACTTTTCATTACCACCACGTATCATCAACATTGGGTGAAAATATATTTGCTGCTATTTCGGAATCTCGTAATTTCTTAGAAGCTTGGCAACCTCTCTCAATGAAAGTGCTTTCCCACAGTCTCTGCTTAGGGCTACATGAAGCGGAAACAAATCATAGAGACAAAACTGAGAACTCCTATATTTTGTCAAGTTTCAAAGAGCTAATACACACCATGTTGGATTTAGAGTTCCAATTCATCTATCTATATAGGAGAGAACAGAGTGAAACCTAAATATTAAAATTGCTACTGTCGACGAACGCTTCAAAGTAGAAGAACAAAATTTGGTGAGCCAAGTGGGATTTGTGTACAGATCATTACCACAAAGTATCATCGACATTGGGTGAAAAAATATTTGCTGGTATTTCGGAAACTCGTTATTTCTTAGAAGGTTGGCAACCTCTCTCAATGAAAGTGCTTTTCCACCATCTTTGCCTAGGGCTACTTGAAGAGGAAACAAACCATAGAGACAAAACTGAGAACTCCTTTATTTTGTCAAGTTTCAAAGAGCTACTAGAATCCATGTTGGATTTAGAGTTCCAAATTCATGTATCTCTATAGGAGAGAACAGAGTGAAACCTAAAAATAAAAACTTCTACTGTAAACGAACGCTTCAACCTAGAAGAACAAAATTTGGTGAGCCAAGTGGGATTTGTGTAATTGTCATTACAACCAGGTATCATCAACATCGGGTGAAAAAATATTTGCTGGTATTTCGGAAACTCGTAATTTCTTGGAAGCTTGGCAACCACTTTCAATGAAAGTGCTTTTCCACAGTCTCTGCTAGGGCTACATGAAGCGGAAACAAATCATAGAGATAAAACTGAGAACTCCTTTATTTTGTCAAATTTCAAAGAGCTACTACAAACCATGTTGGATTTAGAGTTCGAAATTCATCTAAGTATATATGAGAGAACAGAGGGAAACTAAAAATATAAACTGCTACTGCAAACGAACGCTTCAACCTAGAAGAACAAAATTCGGTGAGTCAAGTGGGATTTGTGTACAGATCATTACCACAAAGTATCATCGACATTGGGTGAAAAAATATTTGCTGGTATTTCGGAAACTCCTTATTTCTTCGAAGCTTGGCAACCCCTCTCAATGAAAGTGCTTTTCCACAGTCTGTGCCTAGAACTACTTGAAGAGGAAACAAACCATAGAGACAAAACTGAGAACTCCTTTGTTTTGTCACGTTTCAAAGAGCTACTACAAACCATGTTGGATTTAAAGTTCCAAATTCATCTATCTATGTAGGAGAGAACAGAGTGAAACCTAAGTATAAATGCTGCTACTGTAGACGAACGCTTCAACACAGAAGAACAAAATTTGGTGAGCCAAATGGGATTTGTGTACTGATCATTACCAACAAGTATCATCAAGATTGGGTGAAAAAATATTTGCTGGTATTTCGGAAACTCGTTATTTCTTAAAAGCTTGGCAACCCCTCTCAATGAAAGTGATTTTCCACAGTCTGTGCATAGGGCGACTTGAAGAGGAAACAAACCATAGAGACAAAACTGAGAACTCCTTTACTTTCTCAAGTTTCAAAGAGCTATTACACACCATGTTGGATTTAGAGTTCCAAATTCATCTATCTATATAGGAGAGAACAGAGTGAAACCTAAAAATAAAAACTGCTACTGTAAACGAACGCTTCAACCTAGCAGAACAAAATTTGGTGAGCCAAGTGGGATTTGGGTACTTGTCATTACCACCACGTATCATCAACATTGGGTGCAAAAATATTTGCTGGTATTTTGGAAACTCGTTATTTCTTAGAAGCTTGGCAACCCCACTCAATGAAAGTGCTTTTCCACAGTCTCTTCCTAGGGGTACTTGAAGAGGAAACAAACCATAGAGACAAAAGTGAGAACTCCTTTATTTTGTCAAGTTTCAAAGAGCTACTACAAACCATGTTGTATTTAGAGTTCCAAATTCATCTATCTGTATAGGAGAGAAGAGAGGGAAACCTAAATATAAAAACTGTAATTGTAGACGAACGCTTCAACCTAGAAGAACAAAATTTAGTGAGCCAAGTGGGATTTGAGTACTGATCATTACCACAAAGTATCATCACGATTGGGTGAAAACACATTTGCTGATATTTCAGAAACTCGTAATTTCTTGGAAGCTTGGCAACCCCTTTCAATGAAAGTGCTTTTCCACAGTCTCTGCTTATTGCTACTTGAAGAGGAAACAATCCATAAAGACAAAACTGAGAACTACTATATTTTGTCAAGTTTCAAAGAGCTACTATAAAAGATGTTGAATTTAGGGTTCCAAATTCATCTACCTATATAAGAGAGAAGACAGTGAAACCTACATATAAAAACTGGTGCTGTAGACGAACGGTAAAACCTTGAAGAACATAATGTGGTGAGCCAAGTGTGATTTGTGTACTGATCATTACCACCACGTATCATCACGATTGGGTGAAAAAATATTTGCTGATATTTCGGAAACTCGTAATTTTTTGGAAGCTTGGCAACACCTTTCAATGAAAGTGCTTTTCCACAGTCCCTGCATAGGGCTACTTGAAGAGGAACCAAATTACAGAGACTGACCTGAGAATTCCTTTATATCGTCAAGTTTCAAAGTCCTACTACAAACCATGTTGGATTTAGAGTTCCAAATTCATCTATCTATATAGGAGAGTACAGAGTGATACCTACATATAAAAACTGCTACTGTAGACGAACGCTTCAACCTAGAAGAACAAAATTTGGTGAGCCAAGTGGGATTTGTGTACTGATTATTACCACCAAGTGTCATCAAGATTGCGTGAAAAAATATTTGCTGGTATTTTGGAAACTAGTTATTTCTTAGAAGCTAGGCAACCCCTCTCAATGAAAGTGGTTTTCCACAGTCTCTGCCTAGGGCTACTTGAAGATGAAACAAACGATAGAGACAAAACTGAGAACTCCTTTATTTTTTCAAGTTTCAAGAGCTACTACAAACCATGATGTATTTAGAGTTCCAAATTCATCTATCTATATAGGAGAGAACAGAGTAAAACCTAAAAATAAAAACTGCTACTGTAAACGAACGCTTCAACCTAGAAGAACAAAATTTGGTGAGCCAAGTGGGATTTGTGGACTTGTCATTACCACCACGTATCATCACGATTGGGTGAAAAAATATTTGCTGGTATTTCGGAAACTAGTAATTCCTTGGAAGCTTGGCAACCTCTCTCAATGAGAGTGCTTTTCCAAGTCTCACTTAGGGATACTTGAAGCGGAAACAAATCATAGAGACAAAACTGAGAACTCCTTTATTTTGTCAAGTTTCAAATAGCTACTACCAACCATATTGGATTTAGAGTTCCAAATTCATCTACCTATAAAGGGGAGAACAGAGTGAAACCTAAGTATAAAAATTGCTACTTTAGACGAAGGCTTCAACCTAAAAGAACAAAATTTGGTGAGCCAAGTGCGATTTGTGTACCGATCTTCTCCACCAAGTATCATCAAAATTGGGTGAAAAAATATTTGCTGGTAATTCGGAAACTCGTTATTTCTTAGAAGCTTGGCAACAACTATAAATGAAAGTGCTTTTCCACAGTCTCTGCTTAGGGCTACTTGAAGCGGCAACAAATCATAGAGACAAAACTGAGAACTCCTTTATTTTGTCAAGTTTCAACAAGCTACTAAAAACCATGTTGGATTTAGAGTTCCAAATTCATCTATCTATATAGGAGAGAACAGAGTGAAACCTAAATATAAAAACTGCTACTGTAGACGAACGCTTCAACCTAGAAGAACAAAATTTGGTGAGCCAAGTGGGATTTGTGTACTGATTATTACCACCAAGTGTCATCAAGATTGCGTGAAAAATATTTGCTGGTATTTTGGAAACTCGTTAATTTTTAGAAGCTTGGCTACGCCACTCAATGAAAGTGCTTTTCCACAGTCTGTTCCTATGGGTACTTGAAGAGGAAACAAACCATAGAGACAAAACTGAGAACTCCTTTATTTTTTCAAGTTTCAAAGAGCTACTACAAACCATGATGTATTTAGAGTTCCAAATTCATCTATCTATATAGGAGAGAACAGAGTAAAATTAAAAATAAAAACTGCTACTGTAAACGAACGCTTCAACCTAGAAGAACAAAATTTGGTGAGCCAAGTGGGATTTGTGGACTTGTCATTACCACCACGTATCATCACGATTGGGTGAAAAAATAATTTGCTGGTATTTCGGAAACTAGTAATTCCTTGGAAGCTTGGCAACCTCTCTCAATGAAAGTGCTTTTCCAAGTCTCACTTAGGGCTACTTGAAGCGGAAACAAATTATAGAGACAAAACTGAGAACTCCTTTATTTTGTCAAGTTTCAAATAGCTACTACCAACCATATTGGATTTAGAGTTCCAAATTCATCTACCTATAAAGGGGAGAACAGAGTGAAACCTAAATATAAAAACTGCTACTTTAGACGAAGGCTTCAACCTAAAAGAACAAAATTTGGTGAGCCCAAGTGGGATTTGTGTACCGATCTTCTCCACCAAGTATCATCAAAATTGGGTGAAAAAATATTTGCTGGTAATTCGGAAACTCGTTATTTCTTAGAAGCTTGGCAACAACTCTCAATGAAAGTGCTTTTCCACAGTCTCTCCTTAGGGCTACTTGAAGCGGCAACAAATCATAGAGACAAAACTGAGAACTCCTTTATTTTGTCAAGTTTCAACAAGCTACTAAAAACCATGTTGGATTTAGAGTTCCAAATTCATCTATCTATATAGGAGAGAACAGAGTGAAACCTAAAAATAAAAACTGCTACTGTAGACAAATGCTTCAACCTAGAAGAACAAAATTTGGTGAGCCAAGTGGGTTTTTGTACTTGTCCTTACCACAAAGTATCATCAAGATTGGGTGAAAAAATATTTGCTGGTATTTCGGAAACTCGTAATTTTTGGAAGCTTGGCAACCTCTTTCAATGAAAGTTCTTTCCCACAGTCTCTGCTTGCGGCTACATGAAGCGGAATCAAATCATAGAGACAAAAGAGAGAACTCCTTTACTTTGTCAAGTTTCAAAGAGCTACTACAAATCATATTGGATTTAGAGTTCCAAATTCATCTATCTATATAGGACAGAACAGAGTGAAACCTAAATATAAAAACTGCTACTGTAGACGAACGCTTCAACCTAGAAGAACAAAATTTGGTGAGCCAAGTGGGATTTGTGTACTGATTATTACCACCAAGTGTCATCAAGATTGCGTGAAAAAATATTTGCTGGTATTTTGGAAACTAGTTATTTCTTAGAAGCTTGGCAACCCCACTCAGTGAAAGTGCTTTTAAACAGTCAGTTCCTATGGGTACTTGAAGAGGAAACAAACGATAGAGACAAAACTGAGAACTCCTTTATTTTTTCAAGTTTCAAAGAGCTACTACAAACCATGATGTATTTAGAGTTCCAAATTCATCTACCTATATAGGAGAGAACAGAGTAAAACCTAAAAATAAAAACTGCTACTGTAAACGAACGCTTCAACCTAGAAGAACACAATTTGGTGAGCCAAGTGGGATTTGTGGACTTGTCATTACCACCACGTATCATCACGATTGGGTGAAAATATATTTGCTGGTATTTCGGAAACTAGTAATTCCTTGGAAGCTTGGCAACCTCTCTCAATGAAAGTGCTTTTCCAAGTCTCTGCTTAGGGCTACTTGAAGCGGAATCAAATCATAGAGACAAAACTGAGAACTCCTTTATTTTGTCAAGTTTCAAATAGCTACTACCAACCATATTGGATTTAGAGTTCCAAATTCATCTACCTATAAAGGAGAGAACAGAGTGAAACCTAAATATAAAAACTGCTACTTTAGACGAAGGCTTCAACCTAGAAGAACAAAATTTGGTGAGCCAAGTGGGATTTGGGTACCGATCTTCTCCACCAAGTATCATCAAAATTGGGTGAAAAAATATTTGCTGGTAATTTGGAAACTCGTTATTTCTTAGAAGCTTGGCAACAACTCTCAATGAAAGTGCTTTTCCACAGTCTCTGCTTAGGGCTACTTGAAGCGGCAACAAATCATAGAGACAAAACTGAGAACTCCTTTACTTTGTCAAGTTTCAAAGAGCTACTACAAATCATATTGGATTTAGAGTTCCAAATTCATCTATCTATATAGGAGAGAACAGAGTGAAACCTAAATATAAAAACTGCTACTGTAGACGAACGCTTCAACCTAGAAAACAAAATTTGGTGAGCCAAGTGGGATTTGTGTACTGATTATTACCACCAATGTCATCAAGATTGCGTGAAAAAATATTTGCTGGTATTTGGAAACTCGTTATTTTCTAGAAGCTTGGCTACCCCACTCAATGAAAGTGCTTTTCCACAGTCTGTTCCTATGGGTACTTGAAGAGGAAACAAACCATAGAGACAAAACTGAGAACTCCTTTATTTTTTCAAGTTTCAAAGAGCTACTACAAACCATGATGTATTTAGAGTTCCAAATTCATCTATCTATATAGGAGAGAACAGAGTAAAACCTAAAAATAAAAACTGCTACTGTGAACGAACGCTTCAACCTAGAAGAACAAAATTTGGTGAGCCAAGTGGGATTTGTGGACTTGTCATTACCACCACGTATCATCACGATTGGGTGAAAAAATATTTGCTGGTATTTCGGACACTAGTAATTCCTTGGAAGCTTGGCAACCTCTCTCATTGAAAGTGCTTTTCCAAGTCTCTGCTTAGGGCTACTTGAAGCGGAAACAAATCATAGAGACAAAACTGAGAACTCCTTTATTTTGTCAAGTTTCAAATAGCTACTACCAACCATATTGGATTTAGAGTTCCAAATTCATCTACCTATAAAGGGAGAACAGAGTGAAACCTAAATATAAAAACTGCTACTTTAGACGAAGGCTTCAACCTAGAAGAACAAAATTTGGTGAGCCAAGTAGGATTTGTGTACCGATCTTCTCCACCAAGTATCATCAAAATTGGGTGAAAAAATATTTGCTGGTAATTCGGAAACTCGTTATTTCTTAGAAGCTTGGCAACAACTCTCAATGAAAGTGCTTTTCCACAGTCTCTGCTTAGGGCTACTTGAAGCGGCAACAAATCATAGAGACAAAACTGAGAACTCCTTTACTTTGTCAAGTTTCAAAGAGCTACTACAAATCATATTGGATTTAGAGTTCCAAATTCATCTATCTATAGAGGAGAGAACAGAGTGAAACCTAAATATAAAAACTGCTACTGTAGACGAACGCTTCAACCTAGAAAACAAAATTTGGTGAGTCAAGTGGGATTTGTGTACTGATTATTACCACCAATGTCATCAAGATTGCGTGAAAAAATATTTGCTGGTATTTGGAAACTCGTTATTTTTTAGAAGCTTGGCTACCCCACTCAATGAAAGTGCTTTTCCACAGTCTGTTCCTATGGGTACTTGAAGAGGAAACAAACCATAGAGACAAAACTGAGAACTCCTTTATTTTTTCAAGTTTCAAAGAGCTACTACCAACCATGTTGGATTTTAGAGTTCCAAATTCATCTATCCTGCCGCAGTCTCTGGCTGGGCACAAATCACGAGTCTCCACACAGCTTGTAGATTCAAACAGCAATTCTTTATTCCCGAACTCACACCGGCCGTCTACAAACACGTTCTGGGGGAATACAGGTTCTCTGCCCAAATCCACTCCGTTCTCTGCCCAAATCCTCTCCTGCCTAAATCCACACCGCATGGGCTTCTGTCTCTCAAAAAATACTGTCTGACCCTAAGCACTCAAGAGGAACTCAGCAGCAAGATACGCCCTATTCCAAAAGAGGAACACCCTAATCTCCTATTACTAAACCGTCCTATTCTAAAGGGGAAACACCCTACTCTCCTATTATGCTAAACTGCCCTATTCTAAAGGGGGAACACCGTAAACACGGATCCTGCCCTGGTCCTTGAGCAAGGTCACCTTTCAGAAGTCCTTCCACTAGACAGCATGGGAGTAAGCTGGCAAGGAATTTGTCATACCTACTTGGCTGATGGCTCCCAGCATCTCCCCCCTTCTGATTAATTAAACAACAAGTAATGTGGCTTAAGGACCGTGCCTGGTAGGTTGTCCAGTTCAACATATGGCTCTTACCCGTCATTGGAAAACTGACCTTTAGGCGTCAGCCTCCTGTCTTAGGTTGATACCAATGCAACTGGATCATACCCGTCACTGACTACCGGTCCAGCATACAGCCATACTTGTGGATAGGTCTATGCACCAGTGGGGGGGTGAGGTTCTTTGCCTCACCTCTGTTGGCCCCCAAATTTGGCCTTGGTGCCAGTGGGGAGTGAGGTTAATGTGGCTTAAGGACCGCGCCTGGTAGGTTGTCCAATTCAACATATGGTTCTTACCCGTCATGGGAAAACTGACCTTTAGGTAACTGACCTTTAGGCGTCAGCCTCCTGTCTTAGGTTGATACCATTGCAATTGGATCATACCCGTCACTGACTGCCGGTCCAGCATATAGCCATTGGCCCCCAAATTTAGACCATCACTAGCAGAAGGGAGGAGGATACAGAAATGCCACGACACCAAGCCAATTGACAGTTCCTTTGGAAAAATTGCATCATTGGTGACACCATCAGCAAAGATCACTGGTGACACCATCAGCAAATATATGCCAGCATTACCACAATAGCTACACTAAACGTAGTTACATAGTCCAGGCAAGTTCTGCAAACGGTTCAAAGTGGAGGAATCTATCAATCTGTCCATCTCCTCCCAAAGTCCGTTTCCTCCCAAAGTAAGTTGACTCTTGATTGAGCATACTTGTTGAGTTATATTCATTGGGATGAAGATAGGAATTCTGGCATGATGCTAAAAAGACATTAACCTGAAAAGAATTATTAAATATAATGAAAAGGAAAGGTGAAAGTAAACAAACAGATCTGTTAACCTCCTTAAAAAACAATCCTTAACAGCTGTTTACCTGATTTAAATTAGTAAACAAGCAGATATGTTAAGCACCTTTAAAAACAATCTTTAACAGCTGTTTACCTAATTTAAATAAGCCATTTAATCACGTGAATAAAAAAAATAATAATAATTTGGATCCATTTTCTCATGAGCGCTCCTCATATATGAAATATGGACATACGCACACACAGACATATAACACAAAACACAAATGTGCAAACAAACGTACAACACATAAGATAAATAATAAAGGCCTTGTAGCTTTACCTAGGTGAAATCTCCATTGCAATGTTTAAAAACTCCACAATCAAAAAAATAAAACTGATCAGAAAAACATTAAGCTAGGTTTGTATGAGCTCAAAAAATAAAAATAGAACCTTATGATGTGGAAAAATGCAATAATATAATAGATATTGAAAAAGCATCCTTGTTAATCACTGTTGCAGATGTAAGAATGGCCAAGCTGGAGTTCTGGATATCAGCTGTTATGGATTTGAGTCAAATCATCTTCTTTTCGATTCTTAGAAATTGCTTTAGTTAGTCTTTCTGGAATCCAAATCGGCTGCTGTTCTCCCTGTGGAAACACACAAACAGAGCCCCGACTCCAGACAATCACTGGGTCTGGACCTTTCCATTGTCCTGTTAGAATATCTTTCCAAAGAACTTTAGGCTTATGCACATTTTTTGGATACATATGCCTTTCCGCAGCACTAAGTCCTGATGAATCCAAATTTAAAAAGTTAGAGTAAAAAGTGTTATTTTAAGTTTATCTTTGGGGGATATATACCCCTTTCCAATTCCCTCTTTTTGTTTTAGTAAGTACGTTTTAATAGTTTGATGAGCTCTTTCAACTATGCCTTGTCCCTGTGGATTGTATGGAATTCCTGTTATATGAGTAATACCAAATGATGAGCAAAATTGTTTAAAAGAGGTAGAGGTATAGCCAGGACCGTTATCAGTTTTAACTGTTTAGGAACGCCCACAGTGGCAAAATTTTGTAAGCAATGAGCTATAACATCTTTAGTTTTTTCTCCGGGCATGAAGGGAGCCCATCAAAAATCCGGAAGAAGTATCAACTGTAACATGTAAATATTTTAATTTTCCAAATTCTGGCAAGTGTGTGACGTCCATCTGCCAAATATGGTTAGGTATCAGTCCTCTAGGATTGACTCCAAGATTAACTTGTGGTAAAAAAGGTCACACAATTTTGACATTGTTTTATTATATGTCTGGCTTGTTCCTTAGTTATTTTAAACGCTTTTGTAAAGTATTAGCATTAACATGGAATTTTTTATGAAAATTCGTAGCTTCTTCTAGTGTAGAGAAAATATGTATGTCATGTGTAGTTTTATCTGCTAAATCATTGCCCAAACTAAGGGCTCCAGGCAATCCTGTATGTGCTCTAATATGTCCTATAAAGAATGGATCTTTTCTGTCCCAGATTAGACTTTGTATAGTGGAAAACAAAGAGAATACAGTAGAAGAAGGGAAATCCTACCAGCATCTTCAAGAGATACCTATAGCATTAACTACATACTGACTATCAGAAATAAATTAAATACAGAATCTTTAAACATTAAAAAGGCTTGTAATACTGCATTAAGCTCTACCTTTTGAGCTGATTGTTTGGGTACTAAAAATGTAAAAGTTTGATCAGGGTAACTACTGCTGCTGTACCATTATTTGACCCATCAGTGAATATATTTGGAGCATTCATGATAGGGGTTTTTCTTGTCATTTTTGGAAAAACTACAGGATGCTTAGACCAAAAAGACAACAAAGGATTAGATGGTAAGTGATTATCAAATGAAACATTAGATTTACACATGATTATTGCCCAAGTATTTAACTCATTAGCTAACTCATCAATTTGATCCATAGTATATGGAGTAATAATTTTATTGGGAGAAATTCCAAACACTCCCTTCGCTGCTTTTATTCCTTTGAGTATTAATTGTCCTACAGCCTCAGGATACCTAGTAAGAATAGTGTTAGGAGAATAAGATAAATGTATCCACAATAATGGACCTTCTTGCCAAAATACTCCTGTAGGAATATTTTTTGTTGGTAGTACAATAAATAATAAAGGCAAACTTATATCAATTCTATCCAAATGTATATTTTCCATATATGTTTCAATAATTTTCAATGCCTTTCTTGCTTCAGGAGTTAACATGCGAGGTGAGTTTGGATCTGATGGACCTTTTAGAATATCAAATAAAGGTCCCAACTCTCCTGTTGGTATGCCTAGATAAGGCCTTATCCAATTTATGTCTCCCAATAACTTTTGAAAGTCGTAAAGTGACTTGAGTTGATCTACTCGTATTTGAATTTTTGGTGGACGGACCATGGTTGAGGATAATAGAACTCCTAAATAATTAATTGGAAAATTTAATTGTACTTTATCTATTGCTATCTCTAGATTATAATTTTTTAATAAGTTTGTAAGTGTGGCATAACATTCCAGCAATATGTTTTTATCTTTATGTGCCAATAATACATCATCCATATAGTGAAATATTTGTAGTTCAGGATTTTGATTTCTAAGTGGCTGGATTGCTTTATTAACATATATTTGACACATAGTTGGACTGTTAGCCATCCCTTGAGGGAGTACTTTCCATTCATATCTCTGATCAGGACCTTCATGATTTAATGCAGGGATAGTAAATGCAAAACGTGGACTATCCTCGGGATGAATTGGAATTGAAAAAAAACAATCTTTAATATCTATGGCTAAAACATGCCAGGTTTTTGGCAAAGCAGACAATTGAGGAATCCCTGATTGAGCAGGTCCCATAATAACCATTTCATTATTAATGGCTCTTAAATCTTGCAATAATCTCCATTTACCAGATTTCTTTTTAATGACAAAAATGGGAGTATTATGGGGAGATATGGAAGGTTGTATATGTCCTTCCACTAATTGTTGTTTGACCAGATCATGGGCTACTTGTATCTTTTCTTTAGTCAGGGGCCACTGAGGAACCCACACTGGTCTTTCTGATTTCCAAGTAATTTTGATTGTCTCAGTGGCCCTTTCTGAAAATCCAACCCATGTCTGTCTGTTCCTTGATCTATTTGAATTGGTGTTGCTATACCTTGTCCTTGTTTTCCTAATCTTTTTTCTTTCCTAAAACCTTGTCTAGCCCTAGTAGTGGGCGCATTAGGATTGATGTTATTTGTTAATGTCAAACCTAATTGATCTAGGACATCTCGTCCCCATAAATTTATAGGAAGATGATCCAATACATATGGCTGTATACAACCTTCAGGATCCTTCCAATCTAATATCATTGCACTTCTATGGGGATTAGTCGCCACTCCTAGGCCTCGAAGCGTTTGAGTGGCTTGTTGTAATGGCCAATGTTTTGGCCATTCCTTACTAGATATGATGCTAAGGTCTGCACCTGTGTCCAGTAGCCCATTAAAGTCGTGTCCTTGAATATTTAGTTTTAACATTGGGCGAGAATCTAAATTTAAAGACAACATAGCCCAATCTACACCTGTGGAGCCTAATCCCCTGGAACCTCTTTTTACACTATGACTAGGAAATTTATTATGTAGGCTGGGTATTATTAACAACTGTGCTATTCTGTCTCCAGGTGAAATCACTGATATACCTCTTGGAGAACTAGCTATAATTTTTATTTCACCTACATAATCGGGATCAATTACCCCGGGACTTATCATAAGTCCTTTTAATGTAGATGAACTACGTCCCAATAATAAGCCTACTGTCCCTTGGGGAAGAGGTCCTTTTATTCCTGTGGGAATGATTTGAACTCCCATCTCTGGAGTTAGTACTGCTCTGGCAGAGGCGCAGATGTCCAACCCTGCGCTCCCTCGGGTTTGTCTGATGAGGGATTTAATGGACAATGTGTCCTGGGCACTACTCTGATGGTGTTGCTGGGTTCCTCCACTGCCCCGTATATTTGTGGTTGTGGGCCCCGGAGCATTGGGCCCGGCTGTCCGTTTTTTGGCAACGGAGCCTGATGCCTTTCTCCACGGTATCGTGGGTAAATACCTGGTCCTTTTCCGTTTTTTGGTAAGGGAGTACCCTCTATGGTAGTTTGAGAACGGCATTCATTAGCCCAATGTCTCCCTCTACGGCATCGTGGGCAAATACCCGGTATTCTATTTCTTTGATACCTAGTTTTGTTAAATCCTCCTCCTATGGGGCAACTCCTTTTAAAATGTCCTGTTTGTTCACAATCATAGCATGTTTTTGGCCTGGTATCTAAAGCCTGTTGTACTGCAGCTGCCAAGACTTGCCCTTGTTCATTAATATCTCTACATAATTTAATATATGTGTTTAAATCTTCATGTCTCCATGGTCTAATAACCTCTCTGCAGCAACGATTTGCTTGGTCATAAGCCAGTTGTTTTATTAATGGCATTGCTTGTTCCGTATCCCCAAAAATTTTGGCAGCCGTTTGAATTAGCCTATCTACAAAGTCAGCATAAGGTTCATTAGCTCTCTGTATTACCTTAGATAGCTGACCTTGTAAATCTCCATGTCCTTGTAAAGTCTTCCATGCCCTAACTGCGTCTGCAGCAATTTGTGCATATATAGCAGGATCATATTCAATTTGTTGCCGCTGACCCTCATAAGGTCCTTTTCCTAGCAACATTTCTAAATTTCTTTGAGGGTAACCGGCTGCTGCATTTCTCCTAGCTGTCTCTGCACAAAATTCCTCATTGGCAACCTTCCATAACAAATATTGTCCTCCATTTAGCACAGATTTACACATGCTAGCCCAATCTGCTGGCGTCATGTCCAAGTTAGTAATAGACTCGACCATGCTCACCATGAAGGGAGCTTGGGGACCATAGGTTGTTACAGCCTCTTTTAACTGCTTCACTGTTTTAAAATCTAAAGCACGGTGAATTCGCTGCCCTCCTGCCTGTTCAAGTACAGGACATGCTAATCTTTGAGGTCCTGTCTCAGGATCCCATTTATCAACTACGGGGTTTGAGGGCCACTCAGCTGTCTCTATCGGTGGGGCTGTTGGTTGAATTAAAGCCTCTTGTGATAAAACGGAGTTAGTAACAGCCTCCTGTTGTGGCCTTTTTCCTAACAACCCCTTTTCCTTTAAATTTTCTTCCTCTGTCTGACTAGCTGGAGAGACCTTCTCTTTTGCTTGATCTAAAACGTCTTTCACCATGTTTTGAACCTCTAACAATTTACTTAACATCTTTTCAGTTTGTTTTAATCTACTATAACGATAACGCAACCCAATAAGATAACACAAAACAAAACCGAAACTGAATGAAGCAAAAACAGAATAAAAAATCGTTGTATCAATTTTCTCTTCCTCAGGGCCGACAAACTTCAAACCTTTAGTCAACCATTTTTTCCAGTTTGCCTGAGAAATTTCTAGGGATAGGCAGCTTGAAAGAAAAACAAAATAAATCAAAAGAAGAACACATTGTTTTCTGAAATGGTCACCCATTCTCTCGCCTTCCCTCAGGGGCGAGCAATTTCACTTACCTCCAAGTTTCAGACGTTCCCCGTACGGGCCACCAGATGCCGCAGTCTCTGGCTGGGCACAAATCACGAGTCTCCACACAGCTTGTAGATTCAAACAGCAATTCTTTATTCCCGAACTCACACCGGCCGTCTACAAACACGTTCTGGGGGAATACAGGTTCTCTGCCCAAATCCACTCCGTTCTCTGCCCAAATCCTCTCCTGCCTAAATCCACACCGCATGGGCATCTGTCTCTCAAAAAATACTGTCTGACCCTAAGCACTCAAGAGGAACTCAGCAGCAAGATACGCCCTATTCCAAAAGAGGAACACCCTAATCTCCTATTACTAAACCGTCCTATTCTAAAGGGGAAACACCCTACTCTCCTATTATGCTAAACTGCCCTATTCTAAAGGGGGAACACCCTAAACACGGATCCTGCCCTGGTCCTTGAGCAAGGTCACCTTTCAGAAGTCCTTCCACTAGACAGCATGGGAGTAAGCTGGCAAGGAATTTGTCATACCTACTTGGCTGATGGCTCCCAGCACTATCCATATAGGAGAGAACAGTGTGAAACCTAAATATAAAAATTGCTACTCTAGATGAACGCTTCAACCTAGAAGAACAAAATTTGGTGAGCCAAGTGGGATTTGTGTACTAATCATCACCACCAAGTATCATCAAGATTGGGTGAAAAAATATTTGCTGGTATTTCGGATACTCGTTATTTCTTAGAAGATTGGCAACCCCTCTCAATGAAAGTGCTTTTCCACAGTCTGTGCCTAGGGCTACTTGAAGAGGAAACAAACCATAGAGACAAAACTGAGAACTCCTTTATTTTGTCAAGTTTCAAAGAGCTACTACAAACCATATTGGATTTAGAGTTCCAAATTCATCTGTCCATATAGGAGAGAACAGAGTGAAACCTAAATATAAAAACTGCTACTGTAGACGAACGCTTCAACCCAGAAGAACAAAACGTGGTGAGCCAAGTGGGATTTGTGTACTGATCATTACCACCAAGTGTCATCCATATTGCGTGAAAAAATATTTGCTGGTATTTCGGAAACTCGTTATTTCTTTGAAGCTTGGCAGCCCCACTCAATGAAAGTGCTTTTCCACAGTCTGTTCCTAGGGGTACTTGAAGAGGAAACAAACCATAGAGACAAAACTGAGAACTCCTTTATTTTGTCAAGTTTCAAAGAGCTACTACAAACCATGTTGGATTTAGAGTTCCAAATTCATCTATCTATATAGGAGAGAACAGAGTGAAACCTAAACATAAAAACTGCTAATGTAAACGAACGCTTCAACCTAGAAGAACAAAATTTGGTGAGCCAAGTGGGATTTGTGGACTTGTCAATACCACCAGGTATCATGAAGATTGGGTAAAAAAATATTTGCTGGTATTTCGGAAACTCGTAATTTCTTGAAAGATTGGCAACCCCTCTCAATGAAAGTACTTTTCCACAGTCTCTGCTTAGGGCTACTTGAAGTGGAAACCAATCATAGAGACAAAACTGAGAACTCCTTTTTTTTGTCACGGTCAAAGAGCTACTACAAACCATGTTGGATTTCGAGTTCCAAATTTATCTATCTATATAGGAGAGAACAGAGTGAAACCTAAAAATAAAAACTGCTACTGAAAACGATCGCTTCAACATAGAAGAACAAAATTTGGTGAGTCAAGTGGGATGTGTGTACCGATCGTAAACACCAAGTATCATCAAGATTGGGTGAAAAAATATTGCTGGTATTTCGGAAACTCTAATTTATTTGAAGCTTTCAACCCCTCTCAATGAAAGTGCGTATCCACCGTCTGTGCCTAGGGCTACTTGTAGAGGAAACAAACCATAGAGACAAAACAGAGAACTCCTTTATTTTGTCAAGTTTCAAAGAGCCACTACAAACAATGTTGGATTTAGAGTTCCAAATTCATCTATCTATATAGCAGAGAACAGACTGAAACCTAAACATAAAAACTGCTACTGTAGACGAACGCTTCAACCAAGAAGAACAAAATTTGGTGATCCAAGTGGGATTTGTGAACAGATCATTACCACCAAGTATCATCAGATTGGGTGAAAAAATATTTGCTGGTATTTCGGAAACTCGTAATTTGTTGGAACCTTGGCAACCCCTCTCAAGGAAAGTGCTTTTCCACAGTCACTGCTTAGGGCTACTTGAAGAGGATAAAAACCATAGAGACAAAACTGAGAACTCCTTTATTTTGTCAAGTTTCAAAGAGCTACTACAAACCATATTGGATTTAGAGTTTCAAATTCATCTATCCATATAGGAGAGAACAGAGTGAAACCTAAATATAAAAACTGCTACTGTAGACGAACGCTTCAACCTAGAAGAACAAAATTTTGGTGAGCCAAGTGGGATTTGTGTACTGATCATTACCACCAAGTGTCATCAAGATTGCGTGAAAAAATATTTGCTGGTATTTCGGAAACTCGTTATTTCTTAGAAGCTTGGCAACCCCACTGAAAGAAAGTGCTTTTACACAGTCTGTTCCTAGGGGTACTTGAAGAGGAAACAAACCATAGAAACAAAACTGAGAACTCCTTTATTTTGTCAAGTTTCAAAGAGCTACTACAAACCATGTTGGATTTAGAGTTCCAAATTCATCTATCTATATAGGAGAGAACTGAGTGAAACCTAAACATAAAAACTGCTACAGTAAACGAACGCTTCAAACTAGAAGAACAAAATTTGGTGAGCCAAGTGGGATTTGTGGACTTGTCAATACCACCACGTATCATCAAGATTGGGTAAAAAAATATTTGCTGGTATTTCGGAAACTCGTAATTTCTTGGAAGCTTGGCAACCCCTCTCAATGAAAGTGCTTTTCCACAGTTTCTGCTTAGGGCTACTTTAAGCGGAAACAAATCATAGAGACAAAACTGAGAACTCCTTTATTTTGTCAAGTTTCAAAGAGCTACTACAAACCATATTGGATTTAGAGTTCCAAAATAATCTATCTATATAGCAGAGAACTGAGTGAAACCTAAATATAAAAACTGCTACTGTAGACGAAGGCTTCAACCTAGAAGAACAAAATTTGATGAGCCAAGTGGGATTTGTGTACCAATCTTCACCACCAAGTATCATCAAGATTGGGTGAAAAAATATTTGCTGGTATTTCGGAAACTCGTAATTTCTTGGAAGCTTGGCAACCCCTCTCAATGAAAGTGCTTTTCCACAGTCTCTGCTTTGGGCTACTTGAAGCGGAAACAAATCATAGAGACAAAACTGAGAACTCCTTTGTTTTGTCAAGGTTCAAAGAGCTACTACAAACCATGTTGGATTTAGAGTTCCAAATTCATCTTTCTATATAGGAGAGAACACAGTGAAACCTAAAAATAAAAACTGCTACTGAAAACGAACGATTCAACATAGAAGAACAAAATTTGGTGAGTCAAGTCTGATTTGTGTACCGATCGTAAACACCATATAATATCAAGATTGGGTAAAAAAATATTTGCTGGTATTTTGGAAACTCGTTATATCTTGGAAGATTGGCAACCCCTCTCAATGAAAGTGCGTATCCATTGTCTGTGCCTAGGGCTTCTTGAAGAGGAAACAAACCATGGAGACAAAACGGGGAACCCCTTTATTTTGTCAAGTTTCAAAGAGCCACTACAAACCATGTTGGATTTAGAATTCCAAATTCCTCTATCAACATAAGAAAGAACAGAGTGTAACGTATATATACAAACTGCTACTGTAGACGAACGCTTCAACGAAGAAGAAAAAAATTTGGTGATCCAAGTGGGATTTGTGAACTGATCATTACCACCAAGTATCATCAAGATTGGGTGAAAAAATATTTGCTGGTATTTCGGAAACTCTAATTTCTTGGAAGCTTGGCAAACCCTTTCAATGAAAATGCTTTTCCACCGTCTTTGCCTAGGGCTACTTTAAGAGAAAACAATCCATAGAGACAAAACTGAGAAGTACTTTATTTTGTCAAGTTTCAAAGAGCTACTACAAACCATGTTGGATTTAGAGTTACAAATTCATCTATCTACATAAGAAAGAACAGAGTGTAACTTATATATACTAACAGCTACTGTAGACGAACGCTTCAACCTAGAAGAACACAATTTAGTGAGCCAAGTGGGATTTGTGTACTTGTCATTACCACCAAATATCATCAACATTGGGTGAAAAAATATTTGCTGGTATTTCGGAAACTCGTTATTTCTTAGAAGCTTGGCAACCCCTCTCAATGAAAGTGCTTTTCCACAGTCTGTGCCTATGGCTACTTGAAGAGGAAACAAACCACAGAGACAAAACTGAGAACTCCATTATTTTTTCAAGTTTCAAAGAGCTACTACAAACCATGTTGGATTTAGAGATCCAAATTCATCTATCTATATAGGATAGAACAGAAAGAAACCTAAATATTAAAACTGCTACTGTAGAAGAACGCGTCAATCTGGAAGAACTCAAGTTAGTGAGCCAAGTGGGATTTGTGTACTGATCATTACCACCAAGTATCATCAACATTGGGTGAAAAAATATTTGCTGGTATTTCGGAAACTCGTTATTTCTTAGAAGCTTGGCAACCCCTCTCAATGAAAGTGCTTTTTCACAGTCTGTGCCTAGGACTACTTGAAGAGGAAACAAACCATAGAGACAAAATTGAGAACTCCATTATTTTGTCAACTTTCAAAGAGCTACTACAAACCATGTTGGATTTGAGTTCCAAATTCATGTATCTATATAGGAGAGAACTGAGGGAACCTAAAAATATAAACTGCTACTGTAAACGAACGCTTCAACCTAGAAGAACAAAATTTGGTGAGACAAGTGGGACTTGTGTACCCTTCATTACCACCAAGTATCATCAAGATTGGGTGAAAAAATATTTGCTGGTATTTCGGAAACTCGTAATTTGTTGGAAGCTTGGCAACCCCTTTCAATGAAAGTGCTTTTCCACAGTCTCTGCTTAGGGCTACATGAAGCGGAAACAAATCATAGAGACAAAACTGAGAACTCCTTTATTTTGTCAAGTTTCAAAGAGCTACTACAAACCATGTTGGATTTAGAGTTCCAAATTCATCTATCTATATAGGAGAGAACAGAGTGAAACCTAAAAATAAAAACTGCTACTGTAAACGAACGCTTCAACCTAGGAGAACAAAATTTGGTGAGCCAAATGGGATTTGTGTACTTGTCATTACCACCAAATATCATCAACATTGGGTGAAAAAATATTTGCTGGTATTTCGGAAACTCGTTATTTCTTAGAATCTCGGCAACCCCTCTCAATGAAAGTTCTTTTCCACAGTCTGTGCCTAGGGCTACTTGAAGAGGAAACAAACCACAGAGACAAAACTGAGAACTCCATTATTTTGTCAAGTTTCAAAGAGCTAATACAAACCATGTTGGATTTAGAGATCCAAATTCATCTATCTATATAGGATAGAACAGAGAGAAACCTAAATATAAAAACTGCTACTGTAGAAGAACGCGTCAATCTGGAAGAACTCAAGTTAGTGAGCCAAGTGGGATTTGTGTACTGATCATTACCACCAAGTATCATCAAGATTGGGTGAAAAAATATTTGCTGGTTTTTCGGAAACTCGTTCTTTCATAGAAGCTTGGCAACCCCTCTCAATGAAAGTGCTTTTCCACAGTCTGTGCCTAGGGCGACATGAAGAGGAAACAAACCATGAAGACAAAACTGAGAACTACTTTACTTTGTCAAGTTTCAAAGAGCTATTACACACCATGTTGGTTTTAGAGTTCCAAATTCATTTATCTCTTTAGGAGAGAACAGAGTGAAACCTAAATATAAAAACTGCTACTGTAGACGAACGCTTCAACCCAGAAGAACAAAACGTGGTGAGCCAAGTGGGATTTGTGTACTGATCATTACCACCAAGTGTCATCCATATTGCGTGAAAAAATATTTGCTGGTATTTCGGAAACTCGTTATTTCTTAGAAGCTTGGCAGCCCCACTCAATGAAAGTGCTTTTCCACAGTCTTTTCTTAGGGCTACATGAAGTGGAAACAAATCATAGAGACAAAACTGAGAACTCCTTTATTTTGTCAAGTTTCAAAGAGCTACTACAAACCATGTTGGATTTAGAGTTCCAAATTCATCTCTCTATATAGGAGAGAACAGAGTGAAACCAAAAAATAAAACTGCTACTGTAAACGAACGCTTCAACCTAGAAGAACAAAATTTGGTAAGCCAAGTGGGATTTGTGTACTTGTCATTACCACCACGTATCATCAGCATTGGGTGAATAAGCATTTGGTGCTATTTCTGAAACTCGTAATTTCTTGGAGGGTTGGCAACCCCTCTCAATGAAAGTGCTTTTCCACAGTCTCTGCTTAGGGCTAATTGAAGCGGAAACAAATCATAGAGACAAAACTGAGAACTCCTTTATTTTGTCAAGTTTCAAAGAGCTACTACAAACCATGTTGGATTTAGAGTTCCAAATTCATCAATCTATATAGGAGAGAACAGAGGGAACTTAAAAATATAAACTGCTACTGTAAACGAACGCTTCAACCTAGAAGAACAAAATTTGGTGAGTCAAGTGGGATTTGTGTACCAATCATTACCACCAAGTATCATCAAGATTGGGTGAAAAAATATTTGCTGGTATTTCGGAAACTCGTTGTTTCTTAGAAGCTTGGCAACCCCTCTCAATGAAAGTACTTTTCTACAGTCTTGCCTACGACTACTTGAAGTGGAAACAAACCATAGAGAAAAAACTGAGAACTCCTTTATTTTGTCAACTTTCAAAGAGCTACTACACACCATGTTGGATTTAGTTCCAAATACATCTATCTATATAGGATAGAACAGAGTGAATCCTAAAAAAAAAGTGCTACTGTAAACGAACGCTACAACCTAGAAGAACAAAATTTGGTGAACCAAGTGGGATTTTTGTACTGATCTTTACCACAAAGTATCATCAACATTGGG
>NW_027511622.1:455000-565026 GCF_048772815.1 Callospermophilus lateralis | reverse complement strand
GCCATGTACTGGATATCTGAAGAGAATGGCGAGCATCTCAGAAAACTCAGATATCAGTGTGACCAGGAAAGTCTCAGTGCAGAAACCCTGCTTTGGGCCTTTTGCTTACTTATTGTTGTGTTGTACTGAATGTCAGGAAGGTCTTTGCCTCAGGCCACCCCTTTGTGAAGCCTGAAGAAAACAGTTTTCAAATGGAAATGAATGGGCCTCACCTGTGGCTCTTTGCTTAATTGCTTTGGAAAGGGATGTGTCTTTATCAGCCTCTTGGGCCTCTGTGTGGCTGTGACTTAGATTCTCAGCACCTGATGGATCTTAAGAATGATCCCATGTGAGCTTCCGAAACCAAAATGGCAAAAAATTTCATTCATTGTGGATGAAGTCTCTTGCCTTCCTCTGTTAGGTTCCTGCACTCCATCAAATGAGAATATGGATTCTTTGGGTCAAATGAGTTCTTCAAAGCCCTGCAGAGGTGCTTGTGTTTTTGCATGACTCTAAATCACCTAAAGAATCGATACCTAAAATCAGTAGGCCTCAAATTGGAGAAACACAGAAGTATTAAAGGCAGGCTTATTTGTTCACTCCTGGTTCACAGAAACGGTGTCCAGGCTACCCTGACTTTAGACAAATGAGGGTAAACGATCTGATTTTGGACACTGTCTTGGGCTGCGCCCCTCATGGAAACCTCCAGCCAGAGGTTAAGATGATTGACTATATGGAATAAGGTGAGGGCCATGTGGGAGTGTTTTGGTTTTAATTTTGGTCATTTGTGTTGCATTGGAAAAAATGACTGGGTCCACGTGGGCTTGAACTCTGGTGTGATTCCCCTTAGAGCCTGGGTTTTGGAACTGAACTCAGAGAAGCATTGCCATGAATTTTGTTGGGATTTTAAGAGGCCACGCATGAAAGTCGCTCTTGGAAACTGAGACCTAGGCCCCGGGTGGATTTCCACAGAGGCCTGGGAATCTCAGCAAGGATATCACATGATTTTATTCTTAAAGAAATGGCAGCAATAGTTGAGAGTCAAAGCACACATGGACCTCACATTGTAGACCTCAATGGGCCTGGCCTAATGTGACCTTTTGTCCACTCTTTGGGAAGCCATGCCTGTGAGAGTTCTCCAGAGATTTCATTGAAATGAGCTTCCTCACCATTTAATGTTTGCTGAATAAACTGAAAAACACAGTGCCTCCAACTTCATGCTTGAAAAATGGCTAGATAAATACCATGAATTTCTTAAATTCCTATGACCAGGTGGCACTGGAGAAACATTGGATGTCCTGTTGCTGATCAGGAGTATACCAGACAGTGCCTTGATTTACTGAGTTTCATGAAAATGGTGTAGAACAGAGATGCCAGAAATTTGGAGCCTGCTGAGTAGTGGGTCTAGAGCAGTGGTGGGGAGGTGTTTGATAAAACATCCGTGGTAGGGCCATGTGGATCTACCATTGGATTCCAAATGGCTTGAAACTGACATGGGCAGCCAACAGACCCTTATATGTAAAGGCATCTTGTTATATGGAGAGTTTTCAGAGAAAAATTAAGAATCAGGTTGATATGGACAAGGGGGCAATGGGGCAAGCTGTGAGAGATAGGAGCCTAGTTGGTGAATTCTCTTGCAGACCCTGACCCACCACACGTGACAGAACTCCCTCCAGCACTGTGTCCCAGTTTAGCTCCTAGTATTTCGTGAAACAAATACCAAACTCACAGTGCAGCAGCAAAAACACCACAAAAAGTGGAAGAGGACCAAATGGCTTCACAGTCCACACGGGGAGACACTTAGTCCCCAGTGGCCTCAGTTTACCTACAAAGAGAGGATTCAGCACTGCTTCATCTTGTTCATTGGAAAATAAGAAACCATGTCCTCCAGGTCACATAGATGCAGACCCAGCTTTGATGATCTCACTACAGAGGAAGCCAAATCTCCTGAAAACAACATATATTTCAAGTGTGGAAGCTCAGAGGCAGTTTCTCAAAAGTTTTTAGGCCAGCAGAGCTCCATGTTTGTGGAGTGTTTACCCTGTCCCTAAGTTTTGGAAACTCCTCTACCACCTCCAAGGTTGTGAACTCCTGAGCATTTTCCATTCCAGATATGTATTCACTGATTTTGTAACTCTTCTCCTCTAATTGTGTCTTACTTGGGGTGAAGGTAAAGTCAAGGCATTGTTCTGGATGAGAGCGGGAGGATATTTGTGCAGCATATATTTACATACACATTGGATTCATTTTCCAATTTTCCATTCGAAATACTGAATCCCTGACACTAACCCATACCTAGTAGACTCAGACTATTCATCCTAATATAATGGAGAAAATTAACCCAACACATTAGAAATACAAGTACTTCAGAGGAGACATGTTGTATAGTTGGACTTGACATTTGCATTATATAAGGTAGGAGTTATAAGTCTAGTCAAATTTATTTGATATATTCTCCATGTGTTTTAAACTTAACAAATATGTGAATTCTTGTTTCCTTTTTCTGTAGTCTATTCACACATGTATATTTATATGCATATATAGAATCCTACCAGGTATCACACGTACATTTTTGTGAGGTGGCTGTCTTGGCAGATACAAATTGTGAGAAGAGTTCACTCCTCCTAAATGCTGTTGGAAATGAAAATTCAACCTGTAGGAGAGCGTCCTAGTAGAACAACATTATATATTAACTCATGTTCAGTAAAATAAATATTTTTGCTTTTGTGGATGATACATATTTACTGATGAATTTCGATTGGCATTTATATTGGTACTTTTTAATGTCTGTGAGTTGTGTGTGTGTGTGTGTGTGTGTGTGTGTGTGTGTGTGTGTGTAGATATAGATATAGATATAGATATACTCTCCAAATTTTTCAAAATATGAAATATATGTGTCTAATATACACTCTCTAAATTCATTCATGTTCATGTATGTGGATTTATAATCCACTTTTCACAAGATTATAATCAGAAATATTCATCCACCTGAAATATATATTTGTTTCCTAGTACTGAAAACTAACTTCAGTGAATGGTGCATACAAATCCTAATTATTCTACAGTAACTGACCCAGTCTAACATCAATGCAAGTAGACTCCTATGGGACATGATATGTAATTTGTCATTCATTTGTATTCGACACTGGTACATTATTGTTTCTTCAGTTTTTGCACATCACAGGATATACATTTCATCCACAAGTTCACAAATTAATAAGCATTTGTTTCAACTTTCACCACTTCTTGCTTCAGAACACATGTATTGTCAGGGAGTCTTGACTGGTCTTTTCATGAGACTTCTTTCCAAACACATTATTTTGAATTTCCATAATCATTTTGAAGCAAAACTCACACACTCTTCATGATAAACCAAAACACAAATATTTCCATTACATATATACCTGGTTGGAATGAATGATTGTATATCAATATACGATTTCCTTTAATTTTTCAGATATCAGTTCAATTCATTATTTAAAGTTCAAAAACGTTATATTATTTATTCACAGTATGGTCTATTCATGCTTTTTCTTTATATTCCTAGAAACAGGGTACACCTCTTTGTACCCCCGATTCTCATTTTACATCTTCAATATATTGCTCCCAGAAATAGTGAAAGAAATACTCATGTCACCTCATTATCACAGTAATATTCTGGACAAAAAATGGAAAGGTCACACTTATGATTGTACCAAAGCCTAAATGGAAAGTGAACATGGATTTCTAAAAACATCCATGTCCAGGTTGCCTAATGCTGTCAATTGTCAATCCTATTGGTGACTACATATTTGTTTTTTTCCTAATTTATATATTCAAACTCAACCCTGTTGAAAATGTCTAATTCTATCACTCACTTTATACTTTGCCTGATTTCGTAATGTTTCTATTGATATCTGCTTTTCTACATATTTTCCACAGTTCAACATAGTGACTGACTCTTCATATGTGCTGACATTTACATTCACTCAACAACCGAAAGTCTATTGCTAAAGAACTTTTGGTCCAAATCCTATACTCACTCTTCTTCCTAAACCTACAGACTATCTTCCTAATCCTACTGAATATCCCTTTTTGACTGCATGTTCTCTTCTAAATTCAATCATCCAATGTACAAGGTCCTATGCCATTGTATATCGAATTATCTGAGGCATCTTTGCAGAACATCATTCAAAGCTAAGTATCCCAATCAAGGGCAAAAGCCTTCTGGGCTTCAAATCATACCTAGATTTCTGTTTTCCTACTTATATTTCACCTCAATATTCTTGTAAATATTGCAGGTTAGAATACCATTATTCATCACACAGAATCACTCGTAACCCAAATCAAACCTGTTTTTAACCCCAAGTATACACTGTTCCCTCAATCATTTTACAGAAGAGCAGGGACAGAGTGGTTCTTACAATACAGGAAAGTTGGGGACCTTCAACCTGATGAGAACCTCAAATGTCCATGCACAAATGATACCTGGAGAAATTGTAGGCAGGTATGAAGCACCTGAGAGAGCAAAAGTCATCTTCCATGGCAAACAACCTGGTCAGGATGAAGGGATGTGTCTGAATCTGCCTCTCTCTCTTCTTATTGTACAGAAGATGGACCAAACCAGGGCTGAGTGGAGAGCTGTTCCCGGGTGCCAATGGTGATATACATTCTACCTTATGAAAGTGTCACAGGAAGTAGGGGCAACCTCCATCTTATGTTACCCTTGGAAGCAACTGTTAGGACAAAGTGGTTGCCAAGGCAGTGACCTCATTCAGTACCAAAGAATGTGACATACCTCATTTCCTTGGTGATGGAACTCTCTGAACTTGGTATCCATGAAGCCAGGCACCCAGAGGCAGTCCCAGTCCCAGTCCCAGTGGGCTCACTTGTTTGGATTTACCAAGGACAAAGTCAGTTTTCTTGGTACCTAATGATGTGAGAATGGCCAAATGCCAGGAGAGCTCTGAAGATGGACCTTTCCTGAGAAAACAGGTAGTGGCTAACCACTTTTTCCTGACATCTTCACAGAGTTGGTCAAGGAAACAAGATCTGAGAGAAGAGAGGCCATTTCGGGGGAACATAGTATGGCCCACCAGTCAGAGGACACTCCGGATAGTCACACACCTACTTGGGGGAAGGAGGTGCCTTTGTGGGAGTGGGTGTGGGTTTGTTGTTTTGTCTCATGTTCTGAGAATAGATAGGAAAGGCGGTTTGTTTGGTTTGGAGTGGACAGTTTCTAGTAAGTCATTTGACACGGCGAGTGTTTCTGTTTCTGTGTATCCCACTGTGTCCGTTGTTGTAGACATTAGAAAAGAGAATGCATTAATGGATGTGTCCTGTCTAGTATAAATCTTCCCATGCCCAATATATGAATGGACTGCAGCTTGTCTTATCGATGTGCAACACCTGCTATCTTTCTAAGTTGTTGTTTTCTTCCTGAATTCTGGCCACTCTCCAGAATAGGCTCATGGATTTGTGTCCAAAATATGTACCACCTCCAAGCTCTGTGACATGGCCATGTACTGGATATCTGAAGAGAATGGCGAGCATCTCAGAAAACTCAGATATCAGTGTGACCAGGAAATTCTCAGTGCAGAAACCCTGCTTTGGGCCTTTTGCTTACTTATTGTTGTGTTGTACTGAATGTCAGGAAGGTCTTTGCCTCAGGCCACCCCTTTGTGAAGCCTGAAGAAAACAGTTTTCAAATGGAAATGAATGATCCTCACCTGTGGCTCTTTGCTTAATTGCTTTGGAAAGGGATGTGTCTTTATCAGCCTCTTGGACCTGTTTGTGGCTGTGACTTAGATTCTCAGCACCTGATGGATCTTAAGAATGATCCCATGTGAGCTTCCAAAACCAAAATGGCAAAAAATTTCATTCATTGTGGATGAAGTCTCTTGCCTTCCTCTGTTAGGTTCCTACACTCCATCAAATGACAATAGGGATTCTTTGGGTCAAATGAGTTCTTCAAAGCCCTGCAGAGGTGCTTGTGTTTTCGCATGACTCTAAATCACCTAAAGAATCGATACCTAAAATCAGTAGGCCTCAAATTGGAGAAACAGAGAAGTATTAACGGCAGGCTTATTTGTTCACTCCTGGTTCACAGAAACGGTGTCCAGGCTACCCTGACTTTAGGCAAATGAGGGGCAAACGAGCTGATTTTGGACACTGTCTTGGGCTGCGCCCCTCATGGAAACCTCCAGCCAGAGGTTAAGATGATTGACTATATGGAATAAGATGAGGGCCATGTGGGAGTGTTTTGGTTTTAATTTTGGTCATTTGTGTGGCATTGGAAAAAATGACTGGGTCCACGTGGGCTTGAACTCTGGTGTGATTCCCCTTAGAGACTGGGTTTTGGAACTGAACTCAGAGAAGCATTGCCATGAATTTTGTTTGGATTTTAAGAGGCCACGCATGAAAGTCGCTCTTGGAAACTGAGACCTAGGCCCCGGGTGGATTTCCACAGAGCCTGGGAATCTCAGCAAGGATATCACATGATTTTATTCTTAAAGAAATGGCAGCCATAGTTGAGAGTCAAAACACACATGGACCTCACATTGTAGACCTCAATGGGCCTGGCCTAATGTGACCTTTTGTCCACTCTTTGGGAAGCCATGCCTGTGAGAGTTCTCCAGAGATTTCATTGAAATGAGCTTCCTCAAGATTTAATGTTTGCTGAATGAACTGAAACCCACAGTGCCTCCAACTTCATGCTTGAAAAATGGCTAGATAAATACCATGAAATTTTTGAAATTCCTATGACCAGGTGGCACTGGAGAAACATTGGATGTCCTGTTGCTGATCAGGAGTATACCAGACAGTGCCTTGATTTACTGAGTTTCATGAAAATGGTGTAGAACAGAGATGCCAGAAATTTGGAGCCTGCTGAGTAGTGGGTCTAGAGCAGTGGTGGGGAGGTGTTTGATAAAACATCTGTGGTAGGGCCATGTGGATCTACCATTGGATTCCAAATGGCTTGTAACTGACATGGTGCAGCCAACAGACCCTTATATGTAAAGGCATCTTGTTATATGGAGAGTTTTCAGAGAAAAATTAAGAATCAGGTTGATATGGACAAGGGGGCAATGGGGCAAGCTGTGAGAGATAGGAGCCTAGTTGGTGAATTCTCTTGCAGACCCTGACCCACCACACGTGACAGAACTCCCTCCAGCACTGTGTCCCAGTTTAGCTCCTAGTATTTCGTGAAACAAATACCAAACTCACAGTGCAGCAGCAAAAACACCACAAAAAGTGGAAGAGGACCAAATGGCTTCACAGTCCACACGGGGAGACACTTAGTCCCCAGTGGCCTCAGTTTACCTACAAAGAGAGGATTCAGCACTGCTTCATTTGTTCATTGGAAAATAAGAAACCAAGTCCTCCAGGTCACATAGATGCAGACCCAGCTTTGATGATCTCACTACAGTGGAAGCCAAATCTCCTGAAAACAACATATATTTCAAGTGCGGAAGCTCAGAGGCAGTTTCTCAAAAAGTTTTTAGGCCAGCAGAGCTCCATGTTTGTGGAGTGTTTACCCTGTCCCTAAGTTTTGGAAACTCCTCTACCACCTCCAAGGTTGTGAACTCCTGAGCATTTTCCATTCCAGATATGTATTCACTGATTTTGTAACTCTTCTCCTCTAATTGTGTCTTACTTGGGGTGAAGGTAATGTCAAGGCATTGTTCTGGATGAGAGCGGGAGGATATTTGTGCAGCATATATTTACATACACATTGGATTCATTTTCCAATTTTCCATTCGAAATACTGAATCCCTGACACTAACCCATACCTAGTAGACTCAGACTATTCATCCTAATATAATGGAGAAAATTAACCCAACACATTAGAAATACAAGTACTTCAGAGGAGACATGTTGTATAGTTGGACTTGACATTTGCATTATATAAGGTAGGAGTTATAAGTCTAGTCAAATTTATTTGAAATATTCTCCATGTGTTTTAAACTTAACAAATATGTGAATTCTTGTTTCCTTTTTCTGTAGTCTATTCACACATGTATATTTATATGCATATATAGAATCCTACCAGGTATCACACGTACATTTTTGTGAGGTGGCTGTCTTGGCAGATACAAATTGTGAGAAGAGTTCACTCCTCCTAAATGCTGTTGGAAATGAAAATTCAACCTGTAGGAGAGCGTCCTAGTAGAACAACATTATATATTAACTCATGTTCAGTAAAATAAATATTTTTGCATTTGTGGATGATACATATTTACTGATGAATTTCGATTGGCATTTATATTGGTACTTTTTAATGTCTGTGAGTTGTGTGTGTGTGTGTGTGTGTGTGTGTATAGATATAGATATAGATATAGATATACTCTCCAAATTTTTCAAAATATGAAATATATGTGTCTAATATACACTCTCTAAATTCATTCATGTTCATGTATGTGGATTTATAATCCACTTTTCACAAGATTATAATCAGAAATATTCATCCACCTGAAATATATATTTGTTTCCTCGTACTGAAAACTAACTTCAGTGAATGGTGCATATAAATCCTAATTATTATACAGTAACAGACCCAGTCTAACATCAATGCAAGTAGACTCCTATGGGACATGATATGTAATTTGTCATTCATTTGTATTCGACACTGGTACATTATTGTTTCTTCAGTTTTTGCACATCACAGGATATACATTTCATCCACAAGTTCACAAATTAATAAGCATTTGTTTCAACTTTCACCACTTCTTGCTTCAGAACACATGTATTGTCAGGGAGTCTTGACTGGTCTTTTCATGAGACTTCTTTCCAAACACATTATTTTGAATTTCCATAATCATTTTGAAGCAAAACTCACACACTCTTCATGATAAACCAAAACACAAATATTTCCATTACATATATACCTTGTTGGAATGAATGATTGTATATCAATATACGATTTCCTTTAATTTTTCAGATATCAGTTCAATTCATTATTTAAAGTTCAAAAACGTTATATTATTTATTCACAGTATGGTCTATTCATGCTTTTTCTTTATATTCCTAGAAACAGGGTACACCTCTTTGTACCCCCGATTCTCATTTTACATCTTCAATATATTGCTCCCAGAAATAGTGAAAGAAATACTCATGTCACCTCATTATCACAGTAATATTCTGGACAAAAAATGGAAAGGTCACACTTATGATTGTACCAAAGCCTAAATGGAAAGTGAACATGGATTTCTAAAAACATCCATGTCCAGGTTGCCTAATGCTGTCAATTGTCAATCCTATTGGTGACTACATATTTGTTTTTTTCCTAATTTATATATTCAAACTCAACCCTGTTGAAAATGTCTAATTCTATCACTCACTTTATACTTTGCCTGATTTTGTAATGTTTCTATTGATATCTGCTTTTCTACATATTTTCCACAGTTCAACATAGTGACTGACTCTTCATATGTGCTGACATTTACATTCACTCAACAACCGAAAGTCTATTGCTAAAGAACTTTTGGTCCAAATCCTATACTCACTCTTCTTCCTAAACCTACAGACTATCTTCCTAATCCTACTGAATATCCCTTTTTGACTGGATGTTCTCTTCTAAATTCAATCATCCAATGTACAAGGTCCTATGCCATTGTATATCGAATTATCTGAGGCATCTTTGCAGAACATCATTCAAAGCTGAGTATCCCAATCAAGGGCAAAACCCTTCTGGGCTTCAAATCATACCTAGATTTCTGTTTTCCTACTTATATTTCACCTCAATATTCTTGTAAATATTGCAGGTTAGAATACCATTATTCATCACACAGAATCACTCGTAACCCAAATCAAACCTGTTTTTAACCCCAAGTATACACTGTTCCCTCAATCATTTTACAGAAGAGCAGGGACAGAGTGGTTCTTACAATACAGGAAAGTTGGGGACCTTCAACCTGATGAGAACCTCAAATGTCCATGCACAAATGATACCTGGAGAAGTTGTAGGCAGGTATGAAGCACCTGAGAGAGCAAAAGTCATCTTCCATGGCAAACAACCTGGTCAGGATGAAGGGATGTGTCTGAATCTGCCTCTCTCTCTTCTTATTGTACAGAAGATGGACCAAACCAGGGCTGAGTGGAGAGCTGTTCCCGGGTGCCAATGGTGATATACATTCTACCTTATGAAAGTGTCACAGGAAGTAGGGGCAACCTCCATCTTATGTTACCCTTGGAAGCAACTGTTAGGACAAAGTGGTTGCCAAGGCAGTGACCTCATTCAGTTCCAAAGAATGTGACATACCTCATTTCCTTGGTGATGGAACTCTCTGAACTTGGTATCCATGAAGCCAGGCACCCAGAGGCAGTCCCAGTCCCAGTCCCAGTGGGCTCACTTGTTTGGATTTACCAAGGACAAAGTCAGTTTTCTTGGTACCTAATGATGTGAGGATGGCCAAATGCCAGGAGAGCTCTGAAGATGGACCTTTCCTGTGAAAACAGGTAGTGGCTAACCACTTTTTCCTCACATCTTCACAGAGTTGGTCAAGGAAACAAGATGTGAGAGAAGACAGGCCATATCGGGGGAACATAGTATGGCCCACCAGTCAGAGGACACTCCGGATAGTCACAGACCTACTTGGGGGAAGAAGGTGCCTTTGTGGGAGTGGGTGTGGGTTTGTTGTTTTGTCTCATGTTCTGAGAATAGATAGGAAAGGCGGTTTGTTTGGTTTGGAGTGGACAGTTTCTAGTAAGTCATTTGACACGGCGAGTGTTTCTGTTTCTGTGTATCCCACTGTGTCCGTTGTTGTAGACATTAGAAAAGAGAATGCATTAATGGATGTGTCCTGTCTAGTATAAATCTTCCCATGCCCAATATATGAATGGATTGCAGCTTGTCTTATCGATGTGCAACACCTGCTATCTTTCTAAGTTGTTGTTTTCTTCCTGAATTCTGGCCACTCTCCAGAATAGGCTCATGGATTTGTGTCCAAAATATGTACCACCTCCAAGCTCTGTGACATGGCCATGTACTGGATATCTGAAGAGAATGGCGAGCATCTCAGAAAACTCAGATATCAGTGTGACCAGGAAAGTCTCAGTGCAGAAACCCTGCTTTGGGCCTTTTGCTTACTTATTGTTGTGTTGCACTGAATGTCAGGAAGGTCTTTGCCTCAGGCCACCCCTTTGTGAAGCCTGAAGAAAACAGTTTTCAAATGGAAATGAATGGGCCTCACCTGTGGCTCTTTGCTTAATTGCTTTGGAAAGGGATGTGTCTTTATCAGCCTCTTGGACCTGTGTTTGGCTGTGACTTAGATTCTCAGCACCTGATGGATCTTAAGAATGATCCCATGTGAGCTTCCAAAACCAAAATGGCAAAAAATTTCATTCATTGTGGATGAAGTCTCTTGCCTTCCTCTGTTAGGTTCCTACACTCCATCAAATGACAATAGGGATTCTTTGGGTCAAATGAGTTCTTCAAAGCCCTGCAGAGGTGCTTGTGTTTTCGCATGACTCTAAATCACCTAAAGAATCGATACCTAAAATCAGTAGGCCTCAAATTGGAGAAACACAGAAGTATTAACGGCAGGCTTATTTGTTCACTCCTGGTTCACAGAAACGGTGTCCAGGCTACCCTGACTTTAGGCAAATGAGGGGCAAACGAGCTGATTTTGGACACTGTCTTGGGCTGCGCCCCTCATGGAAACCTCCAGCCAGAGGTTAAGATGATTGACTATATGGAATAAGATGAGGGCCATGTGGGAGTGTTTTGGTTTTAATTTTGGTCATTTGTGTGGCATTGGAAAAAATGACTGGGTCCACGTGGGCTTGAACTCTGGTGTGATTCCCCTTAGAGACTGGGTTTTGGAACTGAACTCAGAGAAGCATTGCCATGAATTTTGTTGGGATTTTAAGAGGCCACGCATGAAAGTCGCTCTTGGAAACTGAGACCTAGGCCCCGGGTGGATTTCCACAGAGGCCTGGGAATCTCAGCAAGGATATCACATGATTTTATTCTTAAAGAAATGGCAGCCATAGTTGAGAGTCAAAACACACATGGACCTCACATTGTAGACCTCAATGGGCCTGGCCTAATGTGACCTTTTGTCCACTCTTTGGGAAGCCATGCCTGTGAGAGTTCTCCAGAGATTTCATTGAAATGAGCTTCCTCAAGATTTAATGTTTGCTGAATGAACTGAAACCCACAGTGCCTCCAACTTCATGCTTGAAAAATGGCTAGATAAATACCATGAAATTTTTGAAATTCCTATGACCAGGTGGCACTGGAGAAACATTGGATGTCCTGTTGCTGATCAGGAGTATACCAGACAGTGCCTTGATTTACTGAGTTTCATGAAAATGGTGTAGAACAGAGATGCCAGAAATTTGGAGCCTACTGAGTAGTGGGTCTAGAGCAGTGGTGGGGAGGTGTTTGATAAAACATCCGTGGTAGGGCCATGTGGATCTACCATTGGATTCCAAATGGCTTGTAACTGACATGGTGCAGCCAACAGACCCTTATATGTAAAGGCATCTTGTTATATGGAGAGTTTTCAGAGAAAAATTAAGAATCAGGTTGATATGGACAAGGGGGCAATGGGGCAAGCTGTGAGAGATAGGAGCCTAGTTGGTGAATTCTCTTGCAGACCCTGACCCACCACACGTGACAGAACTCCCTCCAGCACTGTGTCCCAGTTTAGCTCCTAGTATTTCGTGAAACAAATACCAAACTCACAGTGCAGCAGCAAAAACACCACAAAAAGTGGAAGAGGACCAAATGGCTTCACAGTCCACACGGGGAGACACTTAGTCCCCAGTGGCCTCAGTTTACCTACAAAGAGAGGATTCAGCACTGCTTCATCTTGTTCATTGGAAAATAAGAAACCATGTCCTCCAGGTCACATAGATGCAGACCCAGCTTTGATGATCTCACTACAGAGGAAGCCAAATCTCCTGAAAACAACATATATTTCAAGTGTGGAAGCTCAGAGGCAGTTTCTCAAAAAGTTTTTAGGCCAGCAGAGCTCCATGTTTGTGGAGTGTTTACACTGTCCCTAAGTTTTGGAAACTCCTCTACCACCTCCAAGGTTGTGAACTCCTGAGCATTTTCCATTCCAGATATGTATTCACTGATTTTGTAACTCTTCTCCTCTAATTGTGTCTTACTTGGGGTGAAGGTAATGTCAAGGCATTGTTCTGGATGAGAGCAGGAGGATATTTGTGCAGCATATATTTACATACACATTGGATTCATTTTCCAATTTTCCATTCGAAATACTGAATCCCTGAACTAACCCATACCTAGTAGACTCAGACTATTCATCCTAATATAATGGAGAAAATTAACCCAACACATTAGAAATACAAGTACTTCAGAGGAGACATGTTGTATAGTTGGACTTGACATTTGCATTATATAAGGTAGGAGTTATAAGTCTAGTCAAATTTATTTGAAATATTCTCCATGTGTTTTAAACTTAACAAATATGTGAATTCTTGTTTCCTTTTTCTGTAGTCTATTCACACATGTATATTTATATGCATATATAGAATCCTACCAGGTATCACACGTACATTTTTGTGAGGTGGCTGTCTTGGCAGATACAAATTGTGAGAAGAGTTCACTCCTCCTAAATGCTGTTGGAAATGAAAATTCAACCTGTAGGAGAGCGTCCTAGTAGAACAACATTATATATTAACTCATGTTCAGTAAAATAAATATTTTTGCATTTGTGGATGATACATATTTACTGATGAATTTCGATTGGCATTTATATTGGTACTTTTTAATGTCTGTGAGTTGTGTGTGTGTGTGTGTGTGTGTATGTGTGTATAGATATAGATATAGATATAGATATACTCTCCAAATTTTTCAAAATATGAAATATATGTGTCTAATATACACTCTCTAAATTCATTCATGTTCATGTATGTGGATTTATAATCCACTTTTCACAAGATTATAATCAGAAATATTCATCAACCTGAAATACATATTTGTTTCCTAGTACTGAAAACTAACTTCAGTGAATGGTGCATACAAATCCTAATTATTCTACAGTAACTGACCCAGTCTAACATCAATGCAAGTAGACTCCGATGGGACATGATATGTAATTTGTCATTCATTTGTATTCGACACTGGTACATTATTGTTTCTTCAGTTTTTGCACATCACAGGATATACATTTCATCCACAAGTTCACAAATTAATAAGCATTTGTTTCAACTTTCACCACTTCTTGCTTCAGAACACATGTATTGTCAGGGAGTCTTGACTGGTCTTTTCATGAGACTTCTTTCCAAACACATTATTTTGAATTTCCATAATCATTTTGAAGCAAAACTCACACACTCTTCATGATAAACCAAAACACAAATATTTCCATTACATATATACCTGGTTGGAATGAATGATTGTATATCAATATACGATTTCCTTTAATTTTTCAGATATCAGTTCAATTCATTATTTAAAGTTCAAAAACGTTATATTATTTATTCACAGTATGGTCTATTCATGCTTTTTCTTTATATTCCTAGAAACAGGGTACACCTCTTTGTACCCCCGATTCTCATTTTACATCTTCAATATATTGCTCCCAGAAATAGTGAAAGAAATACTCATGTCACCTCATTATCACAGTAATATTCTCGACAAAAAATGGAAAGGTCACACTTATGATTGTACCAAAGCCTAAATGGAAAGTGAACATGGATTTCTAAAAACATCCATGTCCAGGTTGCCTAATGCTGTCAATTGTCAATCCTATTGGTGACTACATATTTGTTTTTTTCCTAATTTATATATTCAAACTCAACCCTGTTGAAAATGTCTAATTCTATCACTCACTTTATACTTTGCCTGATTTCGTAATGTTTCTATTGATATCTGCTTTTCTACATATTTTCCACAGTTCAACATAGTGACTGACTCTTCATATGTGCTGACATTTACATTCACTCAACAACCGAAAGTCTATTGCTAAAGAACTTTTGGTCCAAATCCTATACTCACTCTTCTTCCTAAACCTACCGACTATCTTCCTAATCCTACTGAATATTCCTTTTTGACTGGATGTTCTCTTCTAAATTCAATCATCCAATGTACAAGGTCCTATGCCATTGTATATCGAATTATCTGAGGCATCTTTGCAGAACATCATTCAAAGCTAAGTATCCCAATCAAGGGCAAAACCCTTCTGGGCTTCAAATCATACCTAGATTTCTGTTTTCCTACTTATATTTCACCTCAATATTCTTGTAAATATTGCAGGTTAGAATACCATTATTCATCACACAGAATCACTCGTAACCCAAATCAAACCTGTTTTTAACCCCAAGTATACACTGTTCCCTCAATCATTTTACAGAAGAGCAGGGACAGAGTGGTTCTTACAATACAGGAAAGTTGGGGACCTTCAACCTGATGAGAACCTCAAATGTCCATGCACAAATGATACCTGGAGAAGTTGTAGGCAGGTATGAAGCACCTGAGAGAGCAAAAGTCATCTTCCATGGCAAACAACCTGGTCAGGATGAAGGGATGTGTCTGAATCTGCCTCTCTCTCTTCTTATTGTACAGAAGATGGACCAAACCAGGGCTGAGTGGAGAGCTGTTCCCGGGTGCCAATGGTGATATACATTCTACCTTATGAAAGTGTCACAGGAAGTAGGGGCAACCTCCATCTTATGTTACCCTTGGAAGCAACTGTTAGGACAAAGTGGTTGCCAAGGCAGTGACCTCATTCAGTTCCAAAGAATGTGACATACCTCATTTCCTTGGTGATGGAACTCTCTGAACTTGGTATCCATGAAGCCAGGCACCCAGAGGCAGTCCCAGTCCCAGTCCCAGTGGGCTCACTTGTTTGGATTTACCAAGGACAAAGTCAGTTTTCTTGGTACCTAATGATGTGAGGATGGCCAAATGCCAGGAGAGCTCTGAAGATGGACCTTTCCTGAGAAAACAGGTAGTGGCTAACCACTTTTTCCTCACATCTTCACAGAGTTGGTCAAGGAAACAAGATGTGAGAGAAGACAGGCCATATCGGGGGAACATAGTATGGCCCACCAGTCAGAGGACACTCCGGATAGTCACAGACCTACTTGGGCAAAGGAGGTGCCTTTGTGGGAGTGGGTGTGGGTTTGTTGTTTTGTCTCATGTTCTGAGAATAGATAGGAAAGGCGGTTTGTTTGGTTTGGAGTGGACAGTTTCTAGTAAGTCATTTGACACGGCGAGTGTTTCTGTTTCTGTGTATCCCATTGTGTCCGTTGTTGTAGACATTAGAAAAGAGAATGCATTAATGGATGTGTCCTGTCTAGTATAAATCTTCCCATGCCCAATATATGAATGGACTGCAGCTTGTCTTATCGATGTGCAACACCTGCTATCTTTCTAAGTTGTTGTTTTCTTCCTGAATTCTGGCCACTCTCCAGAATAGGCTCATGGATTTGTGTCCAAAATATGTACCACCTCCAAGCTCTGTGACATGGCCATGTACTGGATATCTGAAGAGAATGGCGAGCATCTCAGAAAACTCAGATATCAGTGTGACCAGGAAAGTCTCAGTGCAGAAACCCTGCTTTGGGCCTTTTGCTTACTTATTGTTGTGTTGCACTGAATGTCAGGAAGGTCTTTGCCTCAGGCCACCCCTTTGTGAAGCCTGAAGAAAACAGTTTTCAAATGGAAATGAATGGGCCTCACCTGTGGCTCTTTGCTTAATTGCTTTGGAAAGGGATGTGTCTTTATCAGCCTCTTGGACCTGTGTGTGGCTGTGACTTAGATTCTCAGCACCTGATGGATCTTAAGAATGATCCCATGTGAGCTTCCAAAACCAAAATGGCAAAAAATTTCATTCATTGTGGATGAAGTCTCTTGCCTTCCTCTGTTAGGTTCCTACACTCCATCAAATGACAATAGGGATTCTTTGGGTCAAATGAGTTCTTCAAAGCCCTGCAGAGGTGCTTGTGTTTTCGCATGACTCTAAATCACCTAAAGAATCGATACCTAAAATCAGTAGGCCTCAAATTGGAGAAACACAGAAGTATTAACGGCAGGCTTATTTGTTCACTCCTGGTTCACAGAAACGGTGTCCAGGCTACCCTGACTTTAGGCAAATGAGGGGCAAACGAGCTGAATTTGGACACTGTCTTGGGCTGCGCCCCTCATGGAAACCTCCAGCCAGAGGTTAAGATGATTGACTATATGGAATAAGATGAGGGCCATGTGGGAGTGTTTTGGTTTTAATTTTGGTCATTTGTGTGGCATTGGAAAAAATGACTGGGTCCACGTGGGCTTGAACTCTGGTGTGATTCCCCTTAGAGACTGGGTTTTGGAACTGAACTCAGAGAAGCATTGCCATGAATTTTGTTTGGATTTTAAGAGGCCACGCATGAAAGTCGCTCTTGGAAACTGAGACCTAGGCCCCGGGTGGATTTCCACAGAGCCTGGGAATCTCAGCAAGGATATCACATGATTTTATTCTTAAAGAAATGGCAGCCATAGTTGAGAGTCAAAACACACATGGACCTCACATTGTAGACCTCAATGGGCCTGGCCTAATGTGACCTTTTGTCCACTCTTTGGGAAGCCATGCCTGTGAGAGTTCTCCAGAGATTTCATTGAAATGAGCTTCCTCAAGATTTAATGTTTGCTGAATGAACTGAAACCCACAGTGCCTCCAACTTCATGCTTGAAAAATGGCTAGATAAATACCATGAAATTTTTGAAATTCCTATGACCAGGTGGCACTGGAGAAACATTGGATGTCCTGTTGCTGATCAGGAGTATACCAGACAGTGCCTTGATTTACTGAGTTTCATGAAAATGGTGTAGAACAGAGATTCCAGAAATTTGGAGCCTGCTGAGTAGTGGGTCTAGAGCAGTGGTGGGGAGGTGTTTGATAAAACATCCGTGGTAGGGCCATGTGGATCTACCATTGGATTCCAAATGGCTTGTAACTGACATGGTGCAGCCAACAGACCCTTATATGTAAAGGCATCTTGTTATATGGAGAGTTTTCAGAGAAAAATTAAGAATCAGGTTGATATGGACAAGGGGGCAATGGGGCAAGCTGTGAGAGATAGGAGCCTAGTTGGTGAATTCTCTTGCAGACCCTGACCCACCACACGTGACAGAACTCCCTCCAGCACTGTGTCCCAGTTTAGCTCCTAGTATTTCGTGAAACAAATACCAAACTCACAGTGCAGCAGCAAAAACACCACAAAAAGTGGAAGAGGACCAAATGGCTTCACAGTCCACACGGGGAGACACTTAGTCCCCAGTGGCCTCAGTTTACCTACAAAGAGAGGATTCAGCACTGCTTCATTTGTTCATTGGAAAATAAGAAACTATGTCCTCCAGGTCACATAGATGCAGACCCAGCTTTCATGATCTCACTACAGAGGAAGCCAAATCTCCTGAAAACAACATATATTTCAAGTGCGGAAGCTCAGAGGCAGTTTCTCAAAAAGTTTTTAGGCCAGCAGAGCTCCATGTTTGTGGAGTGTTTACCCTGTCCCTAAGTTTTGGAAACTCCTCTACCACCTCCAAGGTTGTGAACTCCTGAGCATTTTCCATTCCAGATATGTATTCACTGATTTTGTAACTCTTCTCCTCTAATTGTGTCTTACTTGGGGTGAAGGTAATGTCAAGGCATTGTTCTGGATGAGAGCGGGAGGATATTTGTGCAGCATATATTTACATACACATTGGATTCATTTTCCAATTTTCCATTCGAAATACTGAATCCCTGACACTAACCCATACCTAGTAGACTCAGACTATTCATCCTAATATAATGGAGAAAATTAACCCAACACATTAGAAATACAAGTACTTCAGAGGAGACATGTTGTATAGTTGGACTTGACATTTGCATTATATAAGGTAGGAGTTATAAGTCTAGTCAAATTTATTTGAAATATTCTCCATGTGTTTTAAACTTAACAAATATGTGAATTCTTGTTTCCTTTTTCTGTAGTCTATTCACACATGTATATTTATATGCATATATAGAATCCTACCAGGTATCACACGTACATTTTTGTGAGGTGGCTGTCTTGGCAGATACAAATTGTGAGAAGAGTTCACTCCTCCTAAATGCTGTTGGAAATGAAAATTCAACCTGTAGGAGAGCGTCCTAGTAGAACAACATTATATATTAACTCATGTTCAGTAAAATAAATATTTTTGCATTTGTGGATGATACATATTTACTGATGAATTTCAATTGGCATTTATATTGGTACTTTTTAATGTCTGTGAGTTGTGTGTGTGTGTGTGTGTGTGTGTGTATAGATATAGATATAGATATAGATATACTCTCCAAATTTTTCAAAATATGAAATATATGTGTCTAATATACACTCTCTAAATTCATTCATGTTCATGTATGTGGATTTATAATCCACTTTTCACAAGATTATAATCAGAAATATTCATCCACCTGAAATATATATTTGTTTCCTAGTACTGAAAACTAACTTCAGTGAATGGTGCATATAAATCCTAATTATTCTACAGTAACAGACCCAGTCTAACATCAATGCAAGTAGACTCTTATGGGACATGATATGTAATTTGTCATTCATTTGTATTCGACACTGGTACATTATTGTTTCTTCAGTTTTTGCACATCACAGGATATACATTTCATCCACAAGTTCACAAATTAATAAGCATTTGTTTCAACTTTCACCACTTCTTGCTTCAGAACACATGTATTGTCAGGGAGTCTTGACTGGTCTTTTCATGAGACTTCTTTCCAAACACATTATTTTGAATTTCCATAATCATTTTGAAGCAAAACTCACACACTCTTCATGATAAACCAAAACACAAATATTTCCATTACATATATACCTGGTTGGAATGAATGATTGTATATCAATATACGATTTCCTTTAATTTTTCAGATATCAGTTCAATTCATTATTTAAAGTTCAAAAACGTTATATTATTTATTCACAGTATGGTCTATTCATGCTTTTTCTTTATATTCCTAGAAACAGGGTACACCTCTTTGTACCCCCGATTCTCATTTTACATCTTCAATATATTGCTCCCAGAAATAGTGAAAGAAATACTCATGTCACCTCATTATCACAGTAATATTCTGGACAAAAAATGGAAAGGTCACACTTATGATTGTACCAAAGCCTAAATGGAAAGTGAACATGGATTTCTAAAAACATCCATGTCCAGGTTGCCTAATGCTGTCAATTGTCAATCCTATTGGTGACTACATATTTGTTTTTTTCCTAATTTATATATTCAAACTCAACCCTGTTGAAAATGTCTAATTCTATCACTCACTTTATACTTTGCCTGATTTCGTAATGTTTCTATTGATATCTGCTTTTCTACATATTTTCCACAGTTCAACATAGTGACTGACTCTTCATATGTGCTGACATTTACATTCACTCAACAACCGAAAGTCTATTGCTAAAGAACTTTTGGTCCAAATCCTATACTCACTCTTCTTCCTAAACCTACCGACTATCTTCCTAATCCTACTGAATATTCCTTTTTGACTGGATGTTCTCTTCTAAATTCAATCATCCAATGTACAAGGTCCTATGCCATTGTATATCGAATTATCTGAGGCATCTTTGCAGAACATCATTCAAAGCTAAGTATCCCAATCAAGGGCAAAACCCTTCTGGGCTTCAAATCATACCTAGATTTCTGTTTTCCTACTTATATTTCACCTCAATATTCTTGTAAATATTGCAGGTTAGAATACCATTATTCATCACACAGAATCACTCGTAACCCAAATCAAACCTGTTTTTAACCCCAAGTATACACTGTTCCCTCAATCATTTTACAGAAGAGCAGGGACAGAGTGGTTCTTACAATACAGGAAAGTTGGGGACCTTCAACCTGATGAGAACCTCAAATGTCCATGCACAAATGATACCTGGAGAAGTTGTAGGCAGGTATGAAGCACCTGAGAGAGCAAAAGTCATCTTCCATGGCAAACAACCTGGTCAGGATGAAGGGATGTGTCTGAATCTGCCTCTCTCTCTTCTTATTGTACAGAAGATGGACCAAACCAGGGCTGAGTGGAGAGCTGTTCCCGGGTGCCAATGGTGATATACATTCTACCTTATGAAAGTGTCACAGGAAGTAGGGGCAACCTCCATCTTATGTTACCCTTGGAAGCAACTGTTAGGACAAAGTGGTTGCCAAGGCAGTGACCTCATTCAGTTCCAAAGAATGTGACATACCTCATTTCCTTGGTGATGGAACTCTCTGAACTTGGTATCCATGAAGCCAGGCACCCAGAGGCAGTCCCAGTCCCAGTCCCAGTGGGCTCACTTGTTTGGATTTACCAAGGACAAAGTCAGTTTTCTTGGTACCTAATGATGTGAGGATGGCCAAATGCCAGGAGAGCTCTGAAGATGGACCTTTCCTGAGAAAACAGGTAGTGGCTAACCACTTTTTCCTCACATCTTCACAGAGTTGGTCAAGGAAACAAGATGTGAGAGAAGACAGGCCATATCGGGGGAACATAGTATGGCCCACCAGTCAGAGGACACTCCGGATAGTCACAGACCTACTTGGGCGAAGGAGGTGCCTTTGTGGGAGTGGGTGTGGGTTTGTTGTTTTGTCTCATGTTCTGAGAATAGATAGGAAAGGCGGTTTGTTTGGTTTGGAGTGGACAGTTTCTAGTAAGTCATTTGACATGGCGAGTGTTTCTGTTTCTGTGTATCCCATTGTGTCCGTTGTTGTAGACATTAGAAAAGAGAATGCATTAATGGATGTGTCCTGTCTAGTATAAATCTTCCCATGCCCAATATATGAATGGACTGCAGCTTGTCTTATCGATGTGCAACACCTGCTATCTTTCTAAGTTGTTGTTTTCTTCCTGAATTCTGGCCACTCTCCAGAATAGGCTCATGGATTTGTGTCCAAAATATGTACCACCTCCAAGCTCTGTGACATGGCCATGTACTGGATATCTGAAGAGAATGGCGAGCATCTCAGAAAACTCAGATATCAGTGTGACCAGGAAAGTCTCAGTGCAGAAACCCTGCTTTGGGCCTTTTGCTTACTTATTGTTGTGTTGCACTGAATGTCAGGAAGGTCTTTGCCTCAGGCCACCCCTTTGTGAAGCCTGAAGAAAACAGTTTTCAAATGGAAATGAATGGGCCTCACCTGTGGCTCTTTGCTTAATTGCTTTGGAAAGGGATGTGTCTTTATCAGCCTCTTGGACCTGTGTGTGGCTGTGACTTAGATTCTCAGCACCTGATGGATCTTAAGAATGATCCCATGTGAGCTTCCAAAACCAAAATGGCAAAAAATTTCATTCATTGTGGATGAAGTCTCTTGCCTTCCTCTGTTAGGTTCCTACACTCCATCAAATGACAATAGGGATTCTTTGGGTCAAATGAGTTCTTCAAAGCCCTGCAGAGGTGCTTGTGTTTTCGCATGACTCTAAATCACCTAAAGAATCGATACCTAAAATCAGTAGGCCTCAAATTGGAGAAACACAGAAGTATTAACGGCAGGCTTATTTGTTCACTCCTGGTTCACAGAAACGGTGTCCAGGCTACCCTGACTTTAGGCAAATGAGGGGCAAACGAGCTGATTTTGGACACTGTCTTGGGCTGCGCCCCTCATGGAAACCTCCAGCCAGAGGTTAAGATGATTGACTATATGGAATAAGATGAGGGCCATGTGGGAGTGTTTTGGTTTTAATTTTGGTCATTTGTGTGGCATTGGAAAAAATGACTGGGTCCACGTGGGCTTGAACTCTGGTGTGATTCCCCTTAGAGACTGGGTTTTGGAACTGAACTCAGAGAAGCATTGCCATGAATTTTGTTGGGATTTTAAGAGGCCACGCATGAAAGTCGCTCTTGGAAACTGAGACCTAGGCCCCGGGTGGATTTCCACAGAGCCTGGGAATCTCAGCAAGGATATCACATGATTTTATTCTTAAAGAAATGGCAGCCATAGTTGAGAGTCAAAACACACATGGACCTCACATTGTAGACCTCAATGGGCCTGGCCTAATGTGACCTTTTGTCCACTCTTTGGGAAGCCATGCCTGTGAGAGTTCTCCAGAGATTTCATTGAAATGAGCTTCCTCAAGATTTAATGTTTGCTGAATGAACTGAAACCCACAGTGCCTCCAACTTCATGCTTGAAAAATGGCTAGATAAATACCATGAAATTTTTGAAATTCCTATGACCAGGTGGCACTGGAGAAACATTGGATGTCCTGTTGCTGATCAGGAGTATACCAGACAGTGCCTTGATTTACTGAGTTTCATGAAAATGGTGTAGAACAGAGATGCCAGAAATTTGGAGCCTACTGAGTAGTGGGTCTAGAGCAGTGGTGGGGAGGTGTTTGATAAAACATCCGTGGTAGGGCCATGTGGATCTACCATTGGATTCCAAATGGCTTGTAACTGACATGGTGCAGCCAACAGACCCTTATATGTAAAGGCATCTTGTTATATGGAGAGTTTTCAGAGAAAAATTAAGAATCAGGTTGATATGGACAAGGGGGCAATGGGGCAAGCTGTGAGAGATAGGAGCCTAGTTGGTGAATTCTCTTGCAGACCCTGACCCACCACACGTGACAGAACTCCCTCCAGCACTGTGTCCCAGTTTAGCTCCTAGTATTTCGTGAAACAAATACCAAACTCACAGTGCAGCAGCAAAAACACCACAAAAAGTGGAAGAGGACCAAATGGCTTCACAGTCCACACGGGGAGACACTTAGTCCCCAGTGGCCTCAGTTTACCTACAAAGAGAGGATTCAGCACTGCTTCATCTTGTTCATTGGAAAATAAGAAACCATGTCCTCCAGGTCACATAGATGCAGACCCAGCTTTGATGATCTCACTACAGAGGAAGCCAAATCTCCTGAAAACAACATATATTTCAAGTGTGGAAGCTCAGAGGCAGTTTCTCAAAAAGTTTTTAGGCCAGCAGAGCTCCATGTTTGTGGAGTGTTTACCCTGTCCCTAAGTTTTGGAAACTCCTCTACCACCTCCAAGGTTGTGAACTCCTGAGCATTTTCCATTCCAGATATGTATTCACTGATTTTGTAACTCTTCTCCTCTAATTGTGTCTTACTTGGGGTGAAGGTAATGTCAAGGCATTGTTCTGGATGAGAGCGGGAGGATATTTGTGCAGCATATATTTACATACACATTGGATTCATTTTCCAATTTTCCATTCGAAATACTGAATCCCTGAACTAACCCATACCTAGTAGACTCAGACTATTCATCCTAATATAATGGAGAAAATTAACCCAACACATTAGAAATACAAGTACTTCAGAGGAGACATGTTGTATAGTTGGACTTGACATTTGCATTATATAAGGTAGGAGTTATAAGTCTAGTCAAATTTATTTGAAATATTCTCCATGTGTTTTAAACTTAACAAATATGTGAATTCTTGTTTCCTTTTTCTGTAGTCTATTCACACATGTATATTTATATGCATATATAGAATCCTACCAGGTATCACACGTACATTTTTGTGAGGTGGCTGTCTTGGCAGATACAAATTGTGAGAAGAGTTCACTCCTCCTAAATGCTGTTGGAAATGAAAATTCAACCTGTAGGAGAGCGTCCTAGTAGAACAAAATTATATATTAACTCATGTTCAGTAAAATAAATATTTTTGCATTTGTGGATGATACATATTTACTGATGAATTTCGATTGGCATTTATATTGGTACTTTTTAATGTCTGTGAGTTGTGTGTGTGTGTGTGTGTGTGTGTATGTGTGTATAGATATAGATATAGATATAGATATACTCTCCAAATTTTTCAAAATATGAAATATATGTGTCTAATATACACTCTCTAAATTCATTCATGTTCATGTATGTGGATTTATAATCCACTTTTCACAAGATTATAATCAGAAATATTCATCCACCTGAAATATATATTTGTTTCCTAGTACTGAAAACTAACTTCAGTGAATGGTGCATACAAATCCTAATTATTCTACAGTAACTGACCCAGTCTAACATCAATGCAAGTAGACTCCTATGGGACATGATATGTAATTTGTCATTCATTTGTATTCGACACTGGTACATTATTGTTTCTTCAGTTTTTGCACATCACAGGATATACATTTCATCCACAAGTTCACAAATTAATAAGCATTTGTTTCAACTTTCACCACTTCTTGCTTCAGAACACATGTATTTTCAGGGAGTCTTGACTGGTCTTTTCTAGAGACTTCTTTCCAAACACATTATTTTGAATTTCCATAATCATTTTGAAGCAAAACTCACACACTCTTCATGATAAACCAAAACACAAATATTTCCATTACATATATACCTGGTTGGAATGAATGATTGTATATCAATATACGATTTCCTTTAATTTTTCAGATATCAGTTCAATTCATTATTTAAAGTTCAAAAACGTTATATTATTTATTCACAGTATGGTCTATTCATGCTTTTTCTTTATATTCCTAGAAACAGGGTACACCTCTTTGTACCCCCGATTCTCATTTTACATCTTCAATATATTGCTCCCAGAAATAGTGAAAGAAATACTCATGTCACCTCATTATCACAGTAATATTCTGGACAAAAAATGGAAAGGTCACACTTATGATTGTACCAAAGCCTAAATGGAAAGTGAACATGGATTTCTAAAAACATCCATGTCCAGGTTGCCTAATGCTGTCAATTGTCAATCCTATTGGTGACTACATATTTGTTTTTTTCCTAATTTATATATTCAAACTCAACCCTGTTGAAAATGTCTAATTCTATCACTCACTTTATACTTTGCCTGATTTCGTAATGTTTCTATTGATATCTGCTTTTCTACATATTTTCCACAGTTCAACATAGTGACTGACTCTTCATATGTGCTGACATTTACATTCACTCAACAACCGAAAGTCTATTGCTAAAGAACTTTTGGTCCAAATCCTATACTCACTCTTCTTCCTAATCCTACCGACTATCTTCCTAATCCTACTGAATATCCCTTTTTGACTGGATGTTCTCTTCTAAATTCAATCATCCAATGTACAAGGTCCTATGCCATTGTATATCGAATTATCTGAGGCATCTTTGCAGAACATCATTCAAAGCTAAGTATCCCAATCAAGGGCAAAACCCTTCTGGGCTTCAAATCATACCTAGATTTCTGTTTTCCTACTTATATTTCACCTCAATATTCTTGTAAATATTGCAGGTTAGAATACCATTATTCATCACACAGAATCACTCGTAACCCAAATCAAACCTGTTTTTAACCCCAAGTATACACTGTTCCCTCAATCATTTTACAGAAGAGCAGGGACAGAGTGGTTCTTACAATACAGGAAAGTTGGGGACCTTCAACCTGATGAGAACCTCAAATGTCCATGCACAAATGATACCTGGAGAAGTTGTAGGCAGGTATGAAGCACCTGAGAGAGCAAAAGTCAACTTCCATGGCAAACAACCTGGTCAGGATGAAGGGATGTGTCTGAATCTGCCTCTCTCTCTTCTTATTGTACAGAAGATGGACCAAACCAGGGCTGAGTGGAGAGCTGTTCCCGGGTGCCAATGGTGATATACATTCTACCTTATGAAAGTGTCACAGGAAGTAGGGGCAACCTCCATCTTATGTTACCCTTGGAAGCAACTGTTAGGACAAAGTGGTTGCCAAGGCAGTGACCTCATTCAGTTCCAAAGAATGTGACATACCTCATTTCCTTGGTGATGGAACTCTCTGAACTTGGTATCCATGAAGCCAGGCACCCAGAGGCAGTCCCAGTCCCAGTCCCAGTGGGCTCACTTGTTTGGATTTACCAAGGACAAAGTCAGTTTTCTTGGTACCTAATGATGTGAGGATGGCCAAATGCCAGGAGAGCTCTGAAGATGGACCTTTCCTGAGAAAACAGGTAGTGGCTAACCACTTTTTCCTCACATCTTCACAGAGATGGTCAAGGAAACAAGATGTGAGAGAAGACAGGCCATTTCGGGGGAACATAGTATGGCCCACCAGTCAGAGGACACTCCGGATAGTCACAGACCTACTTGGGCAAAGGAGGTGCCTTTGTGGGAGTGGGTGTGGGTTTGTTGTTTTGTCTCATGTTCTGAGAATAGATAGGAAAGGCGGTTTGTTTGGTTTGGAGTGGACAGTTTCTAGTAAGTCATTTGACACGGCGAGTGTTTCTGTTTCTGTGTATCCCATTGTGTCCGTTGTTGTAGACATTAGAAAAGAGAATGCATTAATGGATGTGTCCTGTCTAGTATAAATCTTCCCATGCCCAATATATGAATGGACTGCAGCTTGCCTTATCGATGTGCAACACCTGCTATCTTTCTAAGTTGTTGTTTTCTTCCTGAATTCTGGCCACTCTCCAGAATAGGCTCATGGATTTGTGTCCAAAATATGTACCACCTCCAAGCTCTGTGACATGGCCATGTACTGGATATCTGAAGAGAATGGCGAGCATCTCAGAAAACTCAGATATCAGTGTGACCAGGAAAGTCTCAGTGCAGAAACCCTGCTTTGGGCCTTTTGCTTACTTATTGTTGTGTTGCACTGAATGTCAGGAAGGTCTTTGCCTCAGGCCACCCCTTTGTGAAGCCTGAAGAAAACAGTTTTCAAATGGAAATGAATGGGCCTCACCTGTGGCTCTTTGCTTAATTGCTTTGGAAAGGGATGTGTCTTTATCAGCCTCTTGGACCTGTGTTTGGCTGTGACTTAGATTCTCAGCACCTGATGGATCTTAAGAATGATCCCATGTGAGCTTCCAAAACCAAAATGGCAAAAAATTTCATTCATTGTGGATGAAGTCTCTTGCCTTCCTCTGTTAGGTTCCTACACTCCATCAAATGACAATAGGGATTCTTTGGGTCAAATGAGTTCTTCAAAGCCCTGCAGAGGTGCTTGTGTTTTCGCATGACTCTAAATCACCTAAAGAATCGATACCTAAAATCAGTAGGCCTCAAATTGGAGAAACACAGAAGTATTAACGGCAGGCTTATTTGTTCACTCCTGGTTCACAGAAACGGTGTCCAGGCTACCCTGACTTTAGGCAAATGAGGGGCAAAGGAGCTGATTTTGGACACTGTCTTGGGCTGCGCCCCTCATGGAAACCTCCAGCCAGAGGTTAAGATGATTGACTATATGGAATAAGTTGAGGGCCATGTGGGAGTGTTTTGGTTTTAATTTTGGTCATTTGTGTTGCATTGGAAAAAATGACTGGGTCCACGTGGGCTTGAACTCTGGTGTGATTCCCCTTAGAGACTGGGTTTTGGAACTGAACTCAGAGAAGCATTGCCATGAATTTTGTTGGGATTTTAGGGAGGCCACACATGAAAGTTGATCTTGGAAACTGAGACCTAGGCCCCGGGTGGATTTCCACAGAGGCCTGGGAATCTCAGCAAGGATATCACATGATTTTATTCTTAAAGAAATGGCAGCCATAGTTGAGAGTCAAAACACACATGGACCTCACATTGTAGACCTCAATGGGCCTGGCCTAATGTGACCTTTTGTCCACTCTTTAAGAAGCCATGCCTGTGAGAGTTCTCCACAGATTTCATTGAAATGAGCTTCCTCAAGATTTAATGTTTGCTGAATGAACTGAAACCCACAGTGCCTCCAACTTCATGCTTGAAAAATGGCTAGATAAATACCATGAAATTTTTGAAATTCCTATGACCAGGTGGCACTGGAGAAACATTGGATGTCCTGTTGCTGATCAGGAGTATACCAGACAGTGCCTTGATTTACTGAGTTTCATGAAAATGGTGTAGAACAGAGATGCCAGAAATTTGGAGCCTGCTGAGTAGTGGGTCTAGAGCAGTGGTGGGGAGGTGTTTGATAAAACATCCGTGGTAGGGCCATGTGGATCTACCATTGGATTCCAAATGGCTTGTAACTGACATGGTGCAGCCAACAGACCCTTATATGTAAAGGCATCTTGTTATATGGAGAGTTTTCAGAGGAAAATTAAGAATCAGGTTGATATGGACAAGGGGGCAATGGGGCAAGCTGTGAGAGATAGGAGCCTAGTTGGTGCATTCTCTTGCAGACCCTGAACCACCACACGTGACAGAACTCCCTCCAGCACTGTGTCCCAGTTTAGCTTCTAGTATTTCGTGAAAAAAATACCAAACTCACAGTGCAGCAGCAAAAACACCACAAAAAGTGGAAGAGGACCAAATGGCTTCACAGTCCACACGGGGAGACACTTAGTCCCCAGTGGCCTCAGTTTACCTACAAAGAGAGGATTCAGCACTGCTTCATCTTGTTCATTGGAAAATAAGAAACCATGTCCTCCAGGTCACATAGATGCAGACCCAGCTTTGATGGTCTCACTACAGAGGAAGCCAAATCTCCTGAAAACTACATATATTTCAAGTGTGGAAGCTCAGAGGCAGTTTCTCAAAAAGTTTTTAGGCCAGCAGAGCTCCAAGTTTGTGGAGTGTTTACCCTGTCCCTTAGTTTTGGAAACTCCTCTACCACCTCCAAGGTTGTGAACTCCTGAGCATTTTCCATTCCAGATATGTATTCACTGATTTTGTAACTCTTCTCCTCTAATTGTGTCTTACTTGGGGTGAAGGTAATGTCAAGGCATTGTTCTGGATGAGAGCGGGAGGATATTTGTGCAGCATATATTTACATACACATTGGATTCATTTTCCAATTTTCCATTCGAAATACTGAATCCCTGACACTAACCCATACCTAGTAGACTCAGACTATTCATCCTAATATAATGGAGAAAATTAACCCAACACATTAGAAATACAAGTACTTCAGAGGAGACATGTTGTATAGTTGGACTTGACATTTGCATTATATAAGGTAGGAGTTATAAATCTAGTCAAATTTATTTGAAATATTCTCCATGTGTTTTTAAGCTTAACAAATATGTGAATTCATGTTTCCTTTTTCTGTAGTCTTTTCACACATGTATATTTATATGCATATATAGAATCCTACCAGGTATCAAACGTACATTTTTGTGAGGTGGCTGTCTTGGCAGATACAAATTGTGAGAAGAGTTCACTCCTCCTAAATGCTGTTGGAAATGAAAATTCAACCTATAGGAGAGCGTCCTAGTAGAACAACATTATACATTAACTCATGTTCAGTAAAATAAATATTTTTGCATTTGTGGATGATACATATTTACTGATGAATTTCGATTGGCATTTATATTGGTACTTTTTAATCTCTGTGAGTTGTGTATGTGTGTGTGTGTGTGTGTGTGTGTGTGTATAGATATAGATATAGATATACTCTCCAAATTTTTCAAAATATGAAATATATGTGTCTAATATACACTCTCTAAATTCATTCATGTTCATGTATGTGGATTTATAATCCACTTTTCACAAGATTATAATCAGAAATATTCATCCACCTGAAATACATATTTGTTTCCTAGTACTGAAAACTAACTTCAGTGAATGGTGCATACAAATCCTAATTATTCTACAGTAACTGACCCAGTCTAACATCAATGCAAGTAGACTCCTATGGGACATGATATGTAATTTGTCATTCATTTGTATTCGACACTGGTACATTATTGTTTCTTCAGTTTTTGCACATCACAGGATATACATTTATCCACAAGTTCACAAATTAATAAGCATTTGTTTCAACTTTCACCACTTCTTGCTTCAGAACACATGTATTGTCAGTGTTTCTTGACTGGTCTTTTCATGAGACTTCTTTCCAAACACATTATTTTGAATTTCCATAATCATTTTGAAGCAAAACTCACACACTCTTCATGATAAACCAAAACACAAATATTTCCATTACATATATACCTGGTTGGAATGAATGATTGTATATCAATATATGATTTCCTTTAATTTTTCAGATATCAGTTCAATTCATTATTTAAAGTTCAAAAAAGTTATATTATTTATTCACAGTATGGTCTATTCATGCTTTTTCTCTATGTTCCTAGAAACAGGGTACACCTCTTTGTACCCACGATTCTCATTTTACATCTTCAATATATTGCTCCCAGAAATGGTGAAAGAAATACTCATGTCACCTCATTATCACAGTAATATTCTGGACAAAAAATGGAAAGGTCACACTTATGATTGTACCAAAGCCTAAATGGAAAGTGAACATGGATTTCTAAAAACATCCATGTCCAGGTTGCCTAATGCTGTCAATTGTCAATCCTATTGGTGACTACATATTTGTTTTTTTCCTAATTTATATATTCAAACTCAAACCTGTTGAAAATGTCTAATTCTATCACTCACTTTATACTTTGCCTGATTTCGTAATGTTTCTATTGATATCTGCTTTTCTACATATTTTCCACAGTTCAACATAGTGACTGACTCTTCATATGTGCTGACATTTACATTCACTCAACAACCGAAAGTCTATTGCTAAAGAACTTTTGGTCCAAATCCTATACTCACTCTTCTTCCTAAACCTACCGACTATCTTCCTAATCCTACTGAATATCCCTTTTTGACTGGATGTTCTCTTCTAAATTCAATCATCCAATGTACAAGGTCCAGTGCCATTGTATATCAAATTATCTGAGGCATCTTTGCAGAACATCATTCAAAGCTAAGTATCCCAATCAAGGGCAAAACCCTTCTGGGATTCAAATCATACCTAGATTTCTGTTTTCCTACTTATATTTCACCTCTATATTCTTGTAAATATTGCAGGTTCCCAATACCATTATTCATCACACAGAATCACTCGTAACCCAAATCAAACCTGTTTTTAAGCCCAAGTATACACTGTTCCCTCAATCATTTTACAGAAGAGCAGGGACAGAGTGGTTCTTACAATACAGGAAAGTAGGGGACCTTCCACCTGATGAGAACCTCAAATGTCCATGCACAAATGATACCTGGAGAAGTTGTAGGCAGGTATGAAGCACCTGAGAGAGCAAAAGTCATCTTCCATGGCAAACAACCTGGTCAGGATGAAGGGATGTGTCTCAATCTGCCTTTCTCTCTTCTTATTGTACAGAAGATGGACCAAACCAGGGCTGAGTGGAGAGCTGTTCTCGGGTGCCAATGGTGATATACATTCTACCTTATGAAAGTGTCACAGGAAGTAGGGGCAGCATCCATCTTATGTTACCCTTGGAAGCAACTGTTAGGACAAAGTGGTTGCCAAGGCAGTGACCTCATTCAGTTCCAAAGAATGTGACATACCTCATTTCCTTGGTGATGGAACTCTCTGAACTTGGTATCCAAGAAGCCAGGCACCCAGAGGCAGTCCCAGTCCCAGTCACAGTGGGCTCACTTGTTTGGATTTACCAAGGACAGTGTTAGTTTTCTTGGTACCTAATGATGTGAGGATGGCCAAATGCCAGGAGAGCTCTGAAGATTTACCTTTCCTGAGAAAACAGGTAGTGGCTAACCACTTTTTCCTGACATCTTCACAGAGTTGGTCAAGGAAACAAGATCTGAGAGAAGACAGGCCATTTCGGGGAACATAGTATGGCCCACCAGTCAGAGGACACTCCGGATAGTCACAGACGTACTTGGGGGAAGGAGGTGCCTTTGTGGGAGTGGGTGTGGGTTTGTTGTTTTGTCTCATGTTCTGAGAATAGATAGGAAAGGCGGTTTGTTTGGTTTGGAGTGGACAGTTTCTAGTAAGTCATTTGACATGGCGAGTGTTTCTCTTTCTGTGTATCCCACTGTGTCCGTTGTTGTAGACATTAGAAAAGAGAATGCATTAATGGATGTGTCCTGTCTAGTATAAATCTTCCCATAATTCATCCTGCCCAATATATGAATGGACTGCAGCTTGTCTTATCGATGTGCAACACCTGCTATCTTTCTAAGTTGTTGTTTTCTTCCTGAATTCTGGCCACTCTCCAGAATAGGCTCATGTATTTGTGTCCAAAATATGTACCACCTCCAAGCTCTGTGACATGGCCATGTACTGGATAGCTGAAGAGAATGGCGAGCATCTCAGAAAACTCAGATATCAGTGTGACCAGGAAAGTCTCAGTGCAGAAACCCTGCTTTTGGCCTTTTGCTTACTTATTGTTGTGTTGCACTGAATGTCAGGAAGACCTTGCCTCAGGCCACCCCTTTGTGAAGCCTGAAGAAAACAGTTTTCAAATGGAAATGAATGGGCCTCACCTGTGGCTCTTTGCTTAATTGCTTTGGAAAGGGATGTGTCTTTATCAGCCTCTTGGACCTGTGTCTGGCTGTGACTTAGATTCTCAGCACCTGATGGATCTTAAGAATGATCCCATGTGAGCTTCCAAAACCAAAATGGCAAAAAATATCATTCATTGTGGATGAAGTCTCTTGCCTTCCTCTGTTAGGTTCCTGCACTCCATCAAATGACAATAGGGATTCTTTGGGTCAAATGAGTTCTTCAAAGCCCTGCAGAGGTGCTTGTGTATTCGCATGACTCTAAATCACCTAAAGAAAAGATACCTAAAATCAGTAGGCCTCAAATTGGAGAAACAAAGAAGTATTAACGGCAGGCTTATTTGTTCACTCCTGGTTCACAGAAATGGTGTCCAGGCTACCCTGACTTTAGGCAAATGTGGGACAAAGGAGCTGATTTTGGACACTGTCTTGGGCTGCGCCCCTCATGGAAACCTCCAGCCAGAGGTTAAGATGATTGACTATATGGAATAAGATGAAGGCCATGTGGAAGTGTTTTGGTTTTAATTTTGGTCATTTGTGTTGCATTGGAAAAAATGACTGGGTCCACGTGGGCTTGAACTCTGGTGTGATTCCCCTTAGAGACTGGGTTTTGGAACTGAACTCAGAGAAGCATTGCCATGAATTTTGTTGGGATTTTAAGAGGCCACGCATGAAAGTCGCTCTTGGAAACTGAGACCTAGGCCCCGGGTGGATTTCCACAGAGGCCTGGGAATCTCAGCAAGGATATCACATGATTTTATTCTTAAAGAAATGGCAGCCATAGTTGAGAGTCAAAACACACATGAACCTCACATTGTAGACCTCAATGGGCCTGGCCTAATGTGACCTTTTGTCCACTCTTTGGGAAGCCCTGCCTGTGAGAGTTCTCCAGAGATTTCATTGAAATGAGCTTCCTCACCATTTAATGTTTGCTGAATGAACTGAAACCCACAGTGCCTCCAAATTCATGCTTGAAAAATGTCTAGTTAAATACCATGAAATTTTTGAAATTCCTATGACCAGGTGGCACTGGAGAAACATTGGATGTCCTGTTGCTGATCATGAGTATACCAGACAGTGCCTTGATTTACTGAGTTTCATGAAAATGGTGTAGAACAGAGATGCCAGTAAGTTGGAGCCTGCTGAGTAATGGGTCTAGAGCAGTGGTGGGGAGGTGTTTGATAAAACATCCGTGGTAGGGCCATGTGGATCTACCATTGAATTCCAAATGGCTTGTAACTTACATGGTGCAGCCAGCAGACCCTTATATGTAAAGGCATCTTGTTATATGGAGAGTTTTCAGAGGAAAATTAAGAATCAGGTTGATATGGACAAGGGGGCAATGGGGCAAGCTGTGAGAGATAGGAGCCTAGTTGGTGCATTCTCTTGCAGACCCTGAACCACCACACGTGACAGAACTCCGTCCAGCACTGTGTCCCAGTTTAGCTCCTAGTATTTCGTGAAACAAATACCAAACTCACAGTGCAGCAGCAAAAACACCACAAATTGGAGGAGGAGCAAATGGCATCACAGTCCACACGGGGAGACACTTAGTCCCCAGTGGCCTCAGTTTACCTACAAAGAGAGGATTCAGCACTGCTTCATCTTGTTCATTGGAAAATAAGAAACCATGTCCTCCAGGTCACATAGATGCAGACCCAGCTTTGATGGTCTCACTACAGAGGAATCCAAATCTCCTGAAAACAACATATATTTCAAGTGTGGAAGCTCATAGGCAGTTTCTCAAAAAGTTTTTAGGCCAGCAGAGCTCCATGTTTGTGGAGTGTTTACCCGGTCCCTTAGTTTTGGAAACTCCTCTACCACCTCCAAGGTTGTGAACTCCTGAGCATTTTCCATTCCAGATATGTATTCACTGATTTTGTAACTCTTCTCCTCTAATTGTGTCTTACTTGGGGTGAAGGTAATGTCAAGGCATTGTTCTGGATGAGAGCGGGAGGATATTTGTGCAGCATATATTTACATACACATTGGTTTCATTTTCCAATTTTCCATTCGAAATACTGAATCCCTCACACTAACCCATACCTAGTAGTCTCAGACTATTCATCCTAATAAAATGGAGAAAATTAACCCAACACAATGGAAATACAAGCACTTCAGAGGAGACATGTTGTATAGTTGGACTTGACATTTGCATTATATAAGGTAGGAGTTATAAATCTAGTCAAATTTTAATTGAAATATTCTCCATGTGTTTTTAAACTTAACAAATATGTGTATTCTTGTTTCCCTTTTCTGTAGCCTATTCACACATGTATATTTATATGCATATATAGATTCCTACCAGGTATCACACGTACATTCTTGTGAGGTGGCTGTCTTGGCAGATACAAATTGTGAGAAGAGTTCACTCCTCCTAAATGTTGTTGGAAATGAAAATTCAACTTATAGGAGAGCGTCCTAGTAGAACAACATTATACATTAACTCATGTTCAGTAAAATAAATATTTTTGCATTTGTGGATGATATATATTTACTGATGAATTTCGATTGGTATTTATATTGGTACTTTTTAATGTCTGAGTGTTGTGTGTGTGTGTGTGTGTATATACAGATATAGATATAGATATAGATATAGATATACTCTCCAAATTTTTCAAAATATGAAATATATGTGTCTAATATACACTCTCTAAATTCATTCATGTTCATGTATGTGGATTTATAATCCACTTTTCACAAGATTATAATCAGAAATATTCATCCACCTGAAATACATATTTGTTTCCCAGTACTGAAAACTAACTTCAGTGAATGGTGCATACAAATCCTAATTATTCTACAGTAACTGACCCAGTCTAACATCAATGCAAGTAGACTCCTATGGGACATGATATGTAATTTGTCATTCATTTGTATTCGACACTGGTACATTATTGTTTCTTCAGTTTTTGCACATCACAGGATATACATTTCATCCACAAGTTCACAAATTAATAAGCATTTGTTTCAACTTTAACCACTTCTTGCTTCAGAACACATGTATTGTCAGGGTGTCTTGACTGGTCTTTTCATGAGACTTCTTTCCAAACACATTATTTTGAATTTCCATAATCATTTTGAAGCAAAACTCACACACTCTTCATGATAAACCTAAACACAAATATTTCCATTACATATATACCTGGTTGGAATGAATGATTGTATATCAATATACGATTTCCTTTAATTTTTCAGATATCAGTTCAATTCTTTATTTAAAGTTCAAAAAAGTTATATTATTTATTCACAGTATGGTCTATTCATGCTTTTTCTCTATGTTCCTAGAAACAGGGTACACCTCTTTGTACCCCCTATTCTCATTTTACATCTTCAATATATTGCTCCCAGAAATGGTGAAAGAAATACTCATGTCACCTCATTATCACAGTAATATTCTGGACAAAAAATGGAAAGGTCACACTTATGATTGTACCAAAGCCTAAATGGAAAGTGAACATGGATTTCTAAAACATCCATGTCCCAGGTTGCCTAATGCTGTCAATTGTCAATCCTATTGGTGACTACATATTTGTTTTTTTCCTAATTTATATATTCAAACTCAACCCTGTTGAAAATGTCTAATTCTATCACTCACTTTATACTTTGCCTGATTTCGTAATGTTTCTATTGATATCTGCTTTTCTACATATTTTCCCCAGTTCAACATAGTGACTGACTCTTCATATGTGCTGACATTTACATTCACTCAACAACCGAAAGTCTATTGCTAAAGAACTTTTGGTCCAAATCGTATACTCACTCTTCTTCCTAAACCTACCGACTATCTTCCTAATCCTACTGAATATCCCTTTTTGCCTGGATGTTCTCTTCTAAATTCAATCATCCAATGTACAAGGTCCTATGCCATTGTATATCGAATTATCTGAGGCATCTTTGCAGAACATCATTCAAAGCTAAGTATTCCAATCAAGGGCAAAAGCCTTCTGGGCTTCAAATCCATACCTAGATTTCTGGTTTCCTACTTATATTTCACCTCTATATTCTTGTAAATATTGCAGGTTCCCAATACCATTATTCATCACACAGAATAACTCGTAATCCAAATCAAACCTGTTTTTAACCCCAAGTATACACTGTTCTCTCAATCGTTTTACAGAAGAGCAGAGACAGAGTGGTTCTTACAATACAGGAAAGTTGGGGACCTTCAACCTGATGAGAACCTCAAATGTCCATGCACAAATGATACCTGGAGAAGTTGTAGGCAGGTATGAAGCACCTGAGAGAGCAAAAGTCATCTTCCATGGCAAACAACCTGGTCAAGATGAAGGGATGTGTCTGAATCTGCCTCTCTCTCTTCTTATTGTACAGAAGATGGACCAAAACCAGGGCTGAGTGGAGAGCTGTTCCCGGATGCCAATGGTGATATACATTCTACCTTATGAAAGTGTCACAGGAAGTAGGGGCAACCTCCATCTTATGTTACCCTTGGAAGCAACTGTTAGGACAAAGTGGTTGCCAAGGCAGTGACCTCATTCAGTTCCAAAGAATGTGACATACCTCATTTCCTTGGTGATGTAACTCTCTGAACTTGGTATCCAAGAAGCCAGGCACCCAGAGGCAGTCCCAGTCCCAGTCCCAGTGGGCTCACTTGTTTGGATTTACCAAGGACAGAGTCAGTTTTCTTGGTTCCTAATGATGTTGAGGATGGCCAAATGCCAGGAGAGCTCTGAAGATTTACCTTTCCTGAGAAAACAGGTAGTGGCTAACCACTTTTTCCTGACATCTTCACAGAGTTGGTCAAGGAAACAAGATCTGAGAGAAGACAGGCCATTTCGGGGGAACATAGTATGGCCCACCAGTCAGAGGACACTCCGGATAGTCACAGACGTACTTGGGGGAAGGAGGTGCCTTTGTGGGAGTGGGTGTGGGTTTGTTGTTTTGTCTCATGTTCTGAGAATAGATAGGAAAGGCGGTTTGTTTGGTTTGGAGTGGACAGTTTCTAGTAGTCATTTGACATGGCGAGTGTTTCTCTTTCTGTGTATCCCACTGTGTCCGTTGTTGTAGACATTAGAAAAGAGAATGCATTAATGGATGTGTCCTGTCTAGTATAAATCTTCCCATAATTCATCCTGCCCAATATATGAATGGACTGCAGCTTGTCTTATCGATGTGCAACACCTGCTATCTTTCTAAGTTGTTGTTTTCTTCCTGAATTCTGGAAACTCTCCAGAATAGGCTCATGGATTTGTGTCCAAAATATGTACCACCTCCAAGCTCTGTGACATGGCCATGTACTGGATAGCTGAAGAGAATGGCGAGCATCTCAGAAAACTCAGATATCAGTGTGACTAGGAAAGTCTCAGTGCAGAAACCCTGCTTTGGGCCTTTTGCTTACTTATTGTTGTGTTGCACTGAATGTCAGGAAGGTCTTTGCCTCAGGCCACCCCTTTGTGAAGCCTGAAGAAAACAGTTTTCAAATGGAAATGAATGGGCCTCACCTGTGGCTCTTTATCAGCCTCTTGGACCTGTGTGTGGCTGTGACTTAGATTCTCAGCACCTGATGGATCTTAAGAATGATCCCATGTGAGTTTCCAAAACCAAAATGGCAAAAAATATCATTCATTGTGGATGAAGTCTCTTGCCTTCCTCTGTTAGGTTCCTGCACTCCATCAAATGACAATAGGGATTCTTTGGGTCAAATGAGTTCTTCAAAGCCCTGCAGAGGTGCTTGTGTTTTCGCATGACTCTAAATCACCTAAAGAATCGATACCTAAAATCAGTAGGCCTCAAATTGGAGAAACAAAGAAGTATTAAAGGCATGCTTATTTGTTCACTCCTGGTTCACAGAAACGGTGTCCAGGCTACCCTGATTTTAGGCAAATGAGGGGCAAAGGAGCTGATTTTGGACACTGTCTTGGGCTGCGCCCCTCATGGAAACCTCCAGCCAGAGGTTAAGATGATTGACTATATGGAATAAGATGAGGGCCATGTGGGAGTGTTTTGGTTTTAATTTTGGTCATTTGTGTTGCATTGGAAAAAATGACTGGGTCCACGTGAGCTTGAACTCTGGTGTGATTCCCCTTAGAGACTGGGTTTTGGAACTGAACTCAGAGAAGCATTGCCATGAATTTTGTTGGGATTTTAAGAGGCCACGCATGAAAGTCGCTCTTGGAAACTGAGACCTAGGCCCAGGGTGGATTTCCACAGAGGCCTGGGAATCTCAGCAAGGATATCACATGATTTTATTCTTAAAGAAATGGCAGCCATAGTTGAGAGTCAAAACACACATGGACCTCACATTGTAGACCTCAATGGGCCTGGCCTAATGTGACCTTTCGTCCACTCTTTGGGAAGCCCTGCCTGTGAGAGTTCTCCAGAGATTTCATTGAAATGAGCTTCCTCACCATTTAATGTTTGCTGAATGAACTGAAACCCACAGTGCCTCCAACTTCATGCTTGAAAAATGGCTAGATAAATACCATGAAATTTTTGAAATTCCAATGACCAGGTGGCACTGGAGAAACATTGGATGTCCTGTTGCTGATCATGAGTATACCAGACAGTGCCTTGATTTACTGAGTTTCATGAAAATGGTGTAGAACAGAGATGCCAGTAAGTTGGAGCCTGCTGAGTAGTGGGTCTAGAGCAGTGGTGGGGAGGTGTTTGATAAAACATCCGTGGTAGGGCCATGTGGATCTACCATTGGATTCCAAATGGCTTGTAACTGACATGGTGCAGCCAGCAGAGCCTTATATGTAAAGGCATCTTGTTATATGGAGAGTTTTTAGAGGAAAATTAAGAATCAGGTTGATATGGACAAGGGGGCAATGGGGCAAGCTGTGAGAGATAGGAGCCTAGTTGGTGCATTCTCTTGCAGACCCTGACCCACCACACGTGACAGAACTCCCTCCAGCACTGTGTCCCAGTTTAGCTCCTAGTATTTCGTGAAACAAATACCAAACTCACAGTGCAGCAGCAAAAACACCACAAATTGGAGGAGGAGCAAATGGCATCACAGTCCACACGGGGAGACACTTAGTCCCCAGTGGCCTCAGTTTACCTACAAAGAGAGGATTCAGCACTGCTTCATCTTCTTCATTGGAAAATAAGAAACCATGTCCTCCAGGTCACATAGTTGCAGACCCAGCTTTGATGGTCTCACTACAGAGGAATCCAAATCTCCTGAAAACAACATATATTTCAAGTGTGGAAGCTCAGAGGCAGTTTCTCAAAAAGTTTTTAGGCCAGCAGAGCTCCATGTTTGTGGAGTGTTTACCCGGTCCCTTAGTTTTGGAAACTCCTCTACCACCTCCAAGGTTGTGAACTCCTGAGCATTTTCCATTCCAGATATGTATTCACTGATTTTGTAACTCTTCTCCTCTAATTGTGTCTTACTTGGGGTGAAGGTAATGTCAAGGCATTGTTCTGGATGAGAGCGGGAGGATATTTGTGCAGCATATATTTACATACACATTGGATTCATTTTCCAATTTTCCATTCGAAATACTGAATCCCTGACACTAACCCATACCTAGTAGTCTCAGACTATTCATCCTAATAAAATGGAGAAAATTAACCCAACACAATGGAAATACAAGCACTTCAGAGGAGACATGTTGTATAGTTGGACTTGACATTTGCATTATATAAGGTAGGAGTTATAAATCTAGTCAAATTTTAATTGAAATATTCTCCATGTGTTTTTAAACTTAACAAATATGTGTATTCTTGTTTCCCTTTTCTGTAGCCTATTCACACATGTATATTTATATGCATATATAGATTCCTACCAGGTATCACACGTACATTCTTGTGAGGTGGCTGTCTTGGCAGATACAAATTGTGAGAAGAGTTCACTCCTCCTAAATGTTGTTGGAAATGAAAATTCAACTTATAGGAGAGCGTCCTAGTAGAACAACATTATACATTAACTCATGTTCAGTAAAATAAATATTTTTGCATTTGTGGATGATACATATTTACTGATGAATTTCGATTGGTATTTATATTGGTACTTTTTAATGTCTGTGAGTGTTGTGTGTGTGTGTGTGTATATACAGATATAGATATAGATATAGATATAGATATACTCTCCAAATTTTTCAAAATATGAAATATATGTGTCTAATATACACTCTCTAAATTCATTCATGTTCATGTATGTGGATTTATAATCCACTTTTCACAAGATTATAATCAGAAATATTCATCCACCTGAAATACATATTTGTTTCCTAGTACTGAAAAATAACTTCAGTGAATGGTGCATACAAATCCTAATTATTCTACAGTAACTGACCCAGTCTAACATCAATGCAAGTAGACTCCTATGGGACATGATATGTAATTTGTCATTCATTTGTATTCGACACTGGTACATTATTGTTTCTTCAGTTTTTGCACATCACAGGATATACATTTCATCCACAAGTTCACAAATTAATAAGCATTTGTTTCAACTTTAACCACTTCTTGCTTCAGAACACATGTATTGTCAGGGTGTCTTGACTGGTCTTTTCATGAGACTTCTTTCCAAACACATTATTTTGAATTTCCATAATCATTTTGAAGCAAAACTCACACACTCTTCATGATAAACCTAAACACAAATATTTCCATTACATATATACCTGGTTGGAATGAATGATTGTATATCAATGTACGATTTCCTTTAATTTTTCAGATATCAGTTCAATTCATTATTTAAAGTTCAAAAAAGTTATATTATTTATTCACAGTATGGTCTATTCATGCTTTTACTCTATGTTCCTAGAAACAGGGTACACCTCTTTATACCTCCTATTCTCATTTTACATCTTCAATATATTGCTCCCAGAAATGGTGAAAGAAATACTCATGTCACCTCATTATCACAGTAATATTCTTTACAAAAAATGGAAAGGTCACACTTATGATTGTACCAAAGCCTAAATGGAAAGTGAACATGGATTTCTAAAAACATCCATGTCCAGGTTGCCTAATGCTGTCAATTGTCAATCCTATTGGTGACTACATATTTGTTTTTTTCCTAATTTATATATTCAAACTCAACCCTGTTGAAAATGTCTAATTCTATCACTCACTTTATACTTTGCCTGATTTCGTAATGTTTCTATTGATATCTGCTTTTCTACATATTTTCCCCAGTTCAACATAGTGACTGACTCTTCATATGTGCTGACATTTACATTCACTCAACAACCGAAAGTCTATTGCTAAAGAACTTTTGGTCCAAATCCTATACTCACTCTTCTTCCTAAACCTACCGACTATCTTCCTAATCCTACTGAATATCCCTTTTTGACTGGATGTTCTCTTCTAAATTCAATCATCAATGTACAAGGTCCTATGCCATTGTATATCGAATTATCTGAGGCATCTTTGCAGAACATCATTCAAAGCTACGTATCCCAATCAAGGGCCAAAACCCTTCTGGGCTTCAAATCATACCTAGATTCTGTTTTTCCTACTTATATTTTACCTCTATATTCTTGTAAATATTGCAGGTTCCCAATACCATTATTCATCACACAGAATCACTCGTAATCCAAATCAAACCTGTTTTTAACCCAAGAATATACACTGTTCCCTCAATCAATTTACAGAAGAGCAGGGACAGAGTGGTTCTTACAATACAGGAAAGTTGGGGACCTTCAACCTGATGAGAACCTCAAATGTCCATGCACAAATGATACCTGGAGAATTTGTAGGCAGGTATGAAGCACCTGAGAGAGCAAAAGTCATCTTCCATGGCAAACAACCTGGTCAGGATGAAGGGATGTGTCTGAATCTGCCTCTCTCTCTTCTTATTGTACAGAAGATGGACCAAACCAGGCTGAGTGGAGAGCTGTTCCTGGTGCCAATGGTGATATACATTCTACCTTATGAAAGTGTCACAGAAGTAGGGGCAACCTCCATCTTATGTTACCCTTGGAAGCAACTGTTAGGACAAAGTGGTTGCCAAGGCAGTGACCTCATTCAGTTCCAAAGAATGTGACATACCTCATTTCCTTGCTCTGAACTTGGTATCCAAGAAGCCAGGCACCCAGAGGCAGTCCCAGTCCCAGTCCCAGTGGGCTCACTTGTTTGGATTTACCAAGGACAGAGTCAGTTTCTTGGTACCTAATGATATGAGGATGGCCAAATGCCAGGAGAGCTCTGAAGATGGACCTTTCTGAGAAAACAGGTAGTGGCTAACCACTTTTTCCTGACATCTTCACAGAGTTGGTCAAGGGAACAAGATCTGAGAGAAGACAGGCCATTTCAGGGGAACATAGTATGGCCCACCAGTCAGAGGACACTCCGGATAGTCACAGACGTACTTGGGGGAAGGAGGTGCCTTTGTGGGAGTGGGTGTGGGTTTGTTGTTTTGTCTCATGTTCTGAGGAATAGATAGGAAAGGCGGTTGTTTGGTTTGGAGTGGACAGTTTCTAGTAAGTCATTTGACATGGCGAGTGTTTCCCTTTTCTGTTTATCCCACTGTGTCCGTTGTTGTAGACATTAGAAAAGAGAATGCATTAATGGATGTGTCCTGTCTAGTATAAATCTTCCCATAATTCATCCTGCCCAATATATGAATGGACTGCAGCTTGTCTTATCGATGTGCAACACCTGCTATCTTTCTAAGTTGTTGTTTTCTTCCTGAATTCTGGCCACTCTCCAGAATAGGCTCATGGATTTGTGTCCAAAATATGTACCACCTCCAAGCTCTGTGACATGGCCATGTACTGGATAGCTGAAGAGAATGGCGAGCATCTCAGAAACTCAGATATCAGTGTGACCAGGAAAGTCTCAGTGCAGAAACCCTGCTTTTGGCCTTTTGCTTACTTATTGTTGTGTTGCACTGAATGTCAGGAAGACCTTGCCTCAGGCCACCCCTTTGTGAAGCCTGAAGAAAACAGTTTTCAAATGGGAAATGAATGGGCCTCACCTGTGGCTCTTTGCTTAATTGCTTTGGAAAGGGATGTGTCTTTATCAGCCTCTTGGACCTGTGTCTGGCTGTGACTTAGATTCTCAGCACCTGATGGATCTTAAGAATGATCCCATGTGAGCTTCAAAACCAAAATGGCAAAAAATATCATTCATTGTGGATGAAGTCTCTTGCCTTCCTCTGTTAGGTTCCTGCACTCCATCAAATGACAATAGGGATTCTTTGGGTCAAATGAGTTCTTTCAAAGCCCTGCAGAGGTTCTTGTGTTTTCGCATGACTCTAAATCACCTAAAGAATCGATACCTAAAATCAGTAGGCCTCAAATTGGAGAAACACAGAAGTATTAACGGCAGGCTTATTTGTTCACTCCTGGTTCACAGAAACGGTGTCCAGGCTACCCTGACTTTAGGCAAATGAGGGGCAAAGGAGCTGATTTTGGACACTGTCTTGGGCTGCGCCCCTCATGGAAACCTCCAGCCAGAGGTTAAGATGATTGACTATATGGAATAAGATGAGGGCCATGTGGGAGTGTTTTGGTTTTAATTTTGGTCATTTGTGTTGCATTGGAAAAAATGACTGGGTCCACGTGGCTTGAACTCTGGTGTGATTCCCCTTAGAGACTGGGTTTTGGAACTGAACTCAGAGAAGCATTGCCATGAATTGTGTTGGGATTTTAAGAGGCCACGCATGAAAGTCGCTCTTGGAAACTGAGACCTAGGCCCCAGGTGGATTTCCACAGAGGCCTGGGAATCTCAGCAAGGATATCACATGATTTTATTCTTAAAGAAATGGCAGCCCTAGTTGAGAGTCAAAACACACATGGACCTCACATTGTAGACCTCAATGGGCCTGGCCTAATGTGACCTTTTGTCACTCTTTGGGAAGCCGTGCCTGTGAGAGTTCTCCAGAGATTTCATTGAAATGAACTTCCTCACCATTTAATGTTTGCTGAATGAACTGAAACCCACAGTGCCTCCAACTTCATGCTTGAAAAATGGCTAGATAAATAGCATGAAATTTTTGAAATTCCTATGACCAGGTGGCACTGGAGAAATATTGGAGGTCCTGTTGCTGATCATGAGTATACCAGACAGTGCCTTGATTTACTGAGTTTAATGAAAATGGTGTACAACAGAGATGCCAGTAAGTTGGAGCCTGCTGAGTAGTGGGTCTAGAGCAGTCGTGGGGAGGTGTTTGATAAACATCCGTGGTAGGGCCATGTGGATCTTACCATTGAATTCCAAATGGCTTGTAACTTACAAGGTGCAGCCAGCAGACCCTTATATGTAAAGGCATCTTGTTATATGGAGAGTTTTCAGAGGAAAATTAAGAATCAGGTTGATATGGACAAGGGGGCAATGGGGCAAGCTGTGAGAGATAGGATCCTAGTTGGTGCATTCTCTTGCAGACCCTGACCCACCACACGTGACAGAACTCCCTCCAGCACTGTGTCCCAGTTTAGCTCCTAGTATTTCATGAAACAAATACCAAACTCACAGTGCAGCAGCAAAAACACCACAAATTGGAGGAGGACCAAATGGCATCACAGTCCACACGGGGAGACACTTAGTCCCCAGTGGCCTCAGTTTACCTACAAAGAGAGGATTCAGCACTGCTTCATCTTGTTCATTGGAAAATAAGAAACCATGTCCTCCAGGTCACATAGATGCAGACCCAGCTTTGATGGTCTCACTACAGAGGAATCCAAATCTCCTGAAAACAACATATATTTCAAGTGTGGAAGCTCAGAGGCAGTTTCTCAAAAAGTTTTTAGGCCAGCAGAGCTCCATGTTTGTGGAGGGTTTACCCTGTCCCTTAGTTTTGGAAACTCCTCTACCACCTCCAAGGTTGTGAACTCCTGAGCATTTTCCATTCCAGATATGTATTCACTAATTTTGTAACTCTTCTCCTCTAATTGTGTCTTACTTGGGGTGAAGGTAATGTCAAGGCATTGTTCTGGATGAGAGCGGGAGGATATTTGTGCAGCATATATTTACATACACATTGGATTCATTTTCCAATTTTCCATTCGAAATACTGTATCCCTGACACTAACCCATACCTAGTAGTCTCAGACTATTCATCCTAATATAATGGAGAAAATTAACCGAACACAATGGAAATACAAGCACTTCAGAGGAGACATGTTGTATAGTTGGACTTGACATATGCATTATATAAGGTAGGAGTTATAAATCTAGTCAAATTTTAATTGAAATATTCTCCATGTGTTATTAAACTTAACAAATATGTGAATTCTTGTTTCCCTTTTCTGTAGCCTATTCACACATGTATATTTATATGCATATATAGAATCCTACCAGGTATCACACGTACATTTTTGTGAGGTGGCTGTCTTTTGCAGATACAAATTGTGAGAAGAGTTCACTCCTCCTTAATGCTGTTGGAAATGAAAATTCAACCTATAGGAGAGCGTCCTAGTAGAACAACATTATACATTAACTCATGTTCAGTAAAATAAGTATTTTTGCATTTGTGGATGATATATATTTACTGATGAATTTCTATTGGCATTTATATTGGTACTTTTTAATGTCTGTGAGTGTTGTGTGTGTGTGTGTGTGTGTGTGTGTGTATATAGATGTAGATATAGATATAGATATACTCTCCAAATTTTTCAATATATGAAATATATGTGTCTAATATAAACTCTCTAAATTCATTCATGTTCATGTATGTGGATTTATAATCCACTTTTCACAAGATTATAATCAGAAATATTCATCCACCTGAAATACATATTTGTTTCCTAGTACTGAAAACTAACTTCAGTGAATGGTGCATACAAATCCTAATTATTCTACAGTAACTGACCCAGTCGAACATCAATGCAAGTAGAATCCTATGGGACATGATATGTAATTTGTCATTCATTTGTATTCGACACTGGTACATTATTATTTCTTCAGTTTTTGCACATCATAAGATATACATTTGCCAAGGCAGTGACCTCATTCAGTTCCAAAGAATGTGACATACCTCATTTCCTTGGTGATGGAACTCTCTGAACTTTGTATCCAAGGAGCCAGGCACCCAGAGGCAGGTTCAGTCCCAGTCCCAGTGGGCTCACTTGTTTGGATTTAGCAAGGATAGAGTCAGTCATTCTTGGTACCTACTGAAGTGAGGATTACCAAATGCCTGGAGAGCTCTGAAGAGGGAACTTTCCTGAGAAAGCAGGTAGTAGCTCTCCATTTTTTCCTTACAACTTTACAGAGTTCGCCAAGGAAAACAGATCTGAGAGAGGACAGGCCATTTCGGAAGAACAGAGTATGGCCACCAGTCAGAGGACACTCTGGTTAGTCACACAGCTACTTGGGGTAGGAGGTGCCTTTTTGGGAGTGGGTGTGGGTTTGTGGTTTGTCTCATGTTCTGAAAATAGGTAGGAATGGCGGTTTGTTTGTTTTGGAGTGAACTGTTTCTGGTAAGTCGTTTGACGAGGTGAGTGTTTCCATGTCTGTGTATCCCACTGTGCCTGTGGTAGTAGACATGAGAAAAGAGAATGCAGCAATGGATGTGTCATGTCTAGTATAAAGCTTCCCAGCATTCATCCTGCCCAATTTATGAATGGAGTGTGGCTTGCCTTATGCACGGGCAACACCTAATACCTTCCTAAGTCCCTGTTTTCTTGCTGAATTCTGGCCACTCTCTAGAATAGGCTCATGGTTATGTGTCCAAGATACGTACCAAATCCAAGGTCTTTGACATGGCCATGTACTGGATACCTGAATGGAATGGCCCGCATCTCAGAAAACTCAGATATCAGTGTGACCAGGAAAGTCTCAGTGGAGATACCCTGCTTTGGGCCTTTTGCTTACCTATTGTTCTGTTGCCCTGAATATCAGAAAGGTCTATGTCTCATGCAACCCCTTTGTTAAGCCTGAAGAAAACAGTTTTCAAATGGAAATGAATGTGCATCACCTCTAGCTCTTTGCTTAATTTCATTGTAAAAGGATGTGTCTGATTCAGGCCCTTTGCCCTGTTTTAGGCTGTGACTTAGATTCTCAGCACCTGATGGATGTAAAGAAAGATCCCATATGTGCATCTAAACCAAAATGGAAAAACGTTCAATCAATGTGCATGAATTATATTGCCTTCCTTTGTTAGGTTTCTGAAATCCATCATGTCAGAATAGGGATCCTTTGGGTGAAATGAGTTCTTCAAATCTCTGCAGAGGTGCTTGGCTTTTCTCATGACTCCAATTCACAAAAAGCATCTAGACCCCACAGTCAGAGAGCCTCAAATTGGAGAAGCGAAGCAGTATTAAGGGCAGGCCTATTTGATCACTCCTGGTTCACAGGAAGGGTGTCCAAGCCACCCTGTCATTCGGCAAATGAGGGGCAAGGGAGCTTATTTTGGACACTGTCTTGGGATGTGCCTCTCATGAAAACCTCCATCCAGATGTTATGATGAGTATCTTTATGGTAGAAGATGAGGGCCATGTAGGAGTGTTTTGGTTATAATTGTGGTCATTTGTGTGGCAGTTGGAAGAGATGACTGGGTAAACCTGGGCTTGAATTCTGCTGTGATTCCCCTTAGAGACTGAGTTCTGGAACTCACCTCAGAGAAGTATTGACATGAATTGTGTGGGGATTTTAGGAGGCCAGAAATGAGAGTTGCCATTGGAACCTGGGATCAAGGCCCAGAGTGGCTTTCCACAGAACACTGGGAATCACAGCCAGGATATTACATGATTTTATTCTGAAAGACTTGGCAGGCATAATTGAGATTCAAAACACACTTGGACCTCGCTTTGTAGACCTCAATGGGCCTGGCTTCATGTGACTTTTTGGCCACTCTTTGGGTAGACTTGCCTGTGAGAGTGCTCCAGAGATTTCCCTGAAATTAGCTTCCTCACCATTTAATGGTTCCTGAATGAATTGAAACCAACATTGCCTCCAAATGCATCTGTGAAAAAATGCTAGATAATTACCATGAAATTTTAGAAATTCCGATGACCAGCTGGCACTGGAGGACCTTTGATGTCCTGTTGATGATCATGAGTATAACAGACACGGCCTTGATTGACTGGGTTTCATGAAAATGGTGTAGAACAGAGATGCCAGTAAGTTGGGGCCTGGCAAGGAGTGGGCCTAGAGCTGTGTTATGCAAATGTGTGATAAAACATCTGTGGTGGGGCCATGTGGATCTTCCATTGGCTTCCAAATGGCTGTGACTGACATGGTGCAACCATCACACCCATATATGTAAAGGCATATTTTTATATGGAGAGGTTTCAGAGCAATGTTCAGTATCATGTTGCTATTGTCAAGGGGGCAAGCTACTTGAAATAGAACCCTGGTTGGTGCATTCTCCTGGAGACCCTGCCAACCACACCTGACAGAACTCCCTTCAGCACTGTGTCCCATTTGAACTCATTGTATTTCATGAAGCAAATACCAAACTCCCAGAGCAGCAGCAAGAAACACCACGAAAATTGGAGGATGACCATTGGTTTCACAGTCCACACGGGAAGACCCTTAGCCCTCAGTGGCCAAAGTTTACCTACAAAAAGAGAATTCATCACTGCTGCCTCATTTTTATTTGAAAATAAGTAACCATTTCCTCCAGGTCACATAGATGCAGATCCAGCTTTGATGGTTTCACTACAAATAAAGCTAAAGCTCCTGACAACAACATATATTTCAAGTGCCCAACCTCAGAGGCAGATTCTCAAAAAGTCTTTTGGCAAGCAGAGCTCCATGTTTGTGGAGTGTTTACCCTGTCTCTTACTTTTGGAAACTCCTCTACCACCTCCAAAGATGTGAAATCTGGAGCATTTTCCATTCTAGATATGTATTCACAGATTTTCTAACTCTTCTCCTCTAATTGTGTCTTATTTGGGGCGAAGGTAATGTCAAGGCATTGTTCTGGAGGAGAGTGGGAAGATTTTTCCGTAGCATATATTTGCATACACATTGGATTCAGTGTCCTATTTTCAATTCAAAATACTGAATACCTGACTCTAACCCATACCCTACCAGACTCTGACTACTAATCCTAATATGATGGAGAAAAATAACCCATAAAGAATAGAAATACAAGCAGTTCAGAGTAGGCATGGTGTATAGATGGACTTGCCTTTTGCATGATACAGAGTTGGAGTTATAAATCTAGTCAATTGTTTGTTGAAATAGTTGTCCTAGTATTTTTAAGGTTAACAAATATGTGAATTCCTGTCTCCCTTTCTCTGTATTCTTATATGCACATATAGATTCCTATCTGGTACCACACGTACATTCTTGTGAGGTGGCTGACTTGGCAGATACAAATTGTTAGAAGAGATCACTCCTACTAAACCCTGTTGGAACTGAATATTCAACCTATGGGTGAGCTTGCTAGTTGAACAGCATTATACATAAATCCATGTTCAGTAAAATGAATATTTTTAGATCTGTGGATGGTATATATTTTATAATGAATTTTGATTGACATATATATTGCTACTTTTTTGTCAGTGTGTGTGTTTTATGTATATGTATATATATGTGTATATACATACATATATATATATATATATATATATATATATATATATACACTCTCCAGATTTTTCAAAATATGAAATATATGTGTCTTATATTCACTCCCTAAATTCATTCATGTTCATGTATGTGGATTTATAATCAACTATTCACAAGATTATTCTCAGAAATATTCATCCACCTGAAATTTGCCCAATGCTCTCAAATGTCAATCCTATTTGTGACTACATATTTGTTTCTTCCTAAGATTATATATTTAAACTGAACCCTGTTCAAAATGTCTAATCCTATCACTCACTTTATACTCTGCCTGATTTTGTAATGTCTATATTGATATATGCTTTCCTACATATTTTCCCCAGTTCATCATTGTGACTGACTCTTCACCTGTGCTGACATTTACATTCACTCTCTAATCGAAATCCTATTGCTAAGAAACTTTTGTTCCAAATCTTATACTCACCCTTCTTCCTAAACTTATTGACTATCTTTCTAATGCTACAGACTATCCCTTTTTGACTGGATGTTCTCTTCTACATTTAATCATCCAAGTAAATGTGGTGCGAGCTTCAGAGGAGGAGACTACCAACAGAATATCTCATGCAACATCAAATTGTTTATTGGGTGTCCAGCATGCTGGGGTTCAGAGCTCACCTGAATAGAGCAGATAGCCCTGAGAATAGCTGAAGTAGAGCTTATATACTTTCCCTGGAGAGGGAAGGGAGGGAATTGTATTGATGGGTCAGGGCGAGTGGGCGGTTTGCATGCAACTGGGAGAGGGAGTACATTCTGCAATTTGGCAGCTGGGGATAGAACATTCTGGGAACAAGATTTGCAAACATTTCTCAAGATTTCAACAGTGTTCTGTTAAGCATACAGAAAAACAAGATGTGACAAGTACCTATTTTATTAATATTTCATTCCCCACTTCTTCTTCTGGCTAATTTTAATCATAAAAATGATCATTGGAGGGTGTCACATTCAATGTCTGCTAGTGGGGTATTACCATAAGTTTAACTCGTCCAATTTGAGCCTGGAGAAAAGACATTACACGGTTGAGCAAACAGGGTTTTATAGTTAGCAATAATATGAGGATTATTATTGGACCGGCCAGGGTTGATAAAAACGTAGTTAACCAGGGGGACTGTGTGAACCAAGACTCAAGCCACCCTTTTTGGGCCTCTCTCACTTGTTGATGCTCTTCAAGGTGTCTTTTAAATTTACTCATAGATTTTATTACAACTCCAGTATAGTCAGCATAAAAACAACATTCTTCCCTCAATGCAGCACAAAGGCCCCCTTCTCTAATGAAGAGGAGGTCCAACCCTCAATTGTTCTGTAAAACAACTTCAGAGAGAGAGGTTAAAGTTTCATGCAAAGCCCTGAAGGAGGTTTCTAATATCTTACTTTTGCTCTATTGCTGCTTCTAATTGGGTCATCATTTGTGTCCCATGGACAATGCCACTGGTTCCTCTGCCCACCCGTGCAGCAACTCCTATTCCTAATAGGATGGCTAAAGTGAGGGATATATGTTCCCAGTGGAACCGGTTGTATGCCCCCCCTATTTGATCCTCAAATGAACCTGCGTCATGATAGAGCATTCTGGGAAACATCTGCACCATTACACAATTTATCACATATCTTGATCATTTCATGAAAACATAAACGATGTTTAAGTATATAGAATTATGCTGTTGTAGGCACTGACAAAGCAAGGCACCTAAGATAGCACTCAAGAGAGGGAAACAGTCCTATTTGGTTGCAACCGGATTCAGAGGGCATTGCTTCTATTGTAATCAATTAATTTCCTGAAACTCAAGTTTGGGTAGTTTCAGAAATTTGTACCCAACATATAAGGGATGGGGCTCAGAAGTTCACAGTCTTCAGAAGTTTAAAAAAGCAGTATTTGTTTCTGTTTTTCCTTCTGTTCTGGGCAAGTTAACTTTTCAAGGACACCTGGGAGGAGGAGAGCTTTTTCTTCCCTTTCTTATTTTCCCCCTGCCAGCTGTTACCATGGAGCCCGGTTGGTAATTTCTTTATCTTAGAAATGTAGCCATCTCTGTGAAGCCCCAGCTGAAGGCCAGAGGACTTGTTCACATATTTTGTGAAAAACTAGTTAGGGGTTGTCTAGCTTAGAAGTACTGAGATTTTTAGCCAGTGGCCAAGTAGAACAGGGCAATACAAAAGAGAATGTTTATCTACATTAGAGTCTTTATTGGGACTGTTTTGCTGAAAGTTCAAAACTCAGCCATGGTGAAGACTTCTGAAGAAGGTCATTTAAGACTTTTCTGTGGACCTGGTACAGAGGGGGAAAGACGGGGAAGTTGGGGCTGAGAGCACCTCCGAGGATCTGAGAATGAGGGAAAAGAGAGATGTAAAAGAATAATGCGAAAGGGTATTGGGAATTTCCTAGCAGCAAACTTGAGCAGTAGATCAGGTAGAGCAGAGTGAAAGACGGGAGTGAGGATCCCAAAATCCTGTGAGGGACTTTAAATTTTAGTAACCTGTTTTGAGTGATGACAAAGCAACTTTAAAGGCCAATTATATTACATCTTGGATAAGGGTCTCAGGGCTCTCCTCAGCTCGTTTGAGCATTGGGTTAGCTGGTAAGAGGACCTGGTGGGACCCGGTGAGGGCACTGACAGGAGATGAGAGGAATGAGTCGGTGGAGCGGTACCTATGTACCTGCTACCTCAGCAAGGGGGCGATGGTCAGAGAACTGGTGGAGCTTTGGGTTTCTGATCTAGTTATTGGAGGGGAGAAATCAAGTTGCTGAGATGGGAGTGACAGCAGAGGGTCTGGAGCAGAAGGCTGAGGATAATGATCTATTGGAGAAGCATAGTTCAGGATGTGAGTGAAGGAGGGAAAAGGCTTCCACATAGGGGAATTTCCTTTCACTCTTTTGAGCACTTGCAGAAGTCAAAAAGGTCACGCAAAATTTGAGGATCTAGAGACCCCTCTGGGTGCCATAGTTTTTGGTTGTCTAATTGGTAATGTGGCCAATGCTGTGTACTGAATTTGATGAAGAATTGGGGTTCCATCAGGCAGCCCCTGTATGCACACATTCCCATGACATACAGAAAAAGTCGGCTTTTCCCCCACACAGCCGTTACTCTTTGTGGCTTTGATAGTCTGCCAGGCAAACTTAGTAATCTAGACTAGCCAACCTGCATCTGGCTTGCGTGTCCCTACATCCATAATGTTTGTTTCCATTATCTATGGTACAGAAGGGATTTAATGGTATTTTAGTGGGATCCTCTTCATCAGTGATATCACAATAGGAAATACCTATAGCCAGCTAACAAATGTCTGGGTGGAGAGATGGCCACCAGATCCCTAAGGGGGCTGTATGCGAGAAGACCATACTTCTTTTCCAGTAGGATTTGTGATCAGCCATCACTGCTTAATGGGCTGATGAGGGTTAGGACTACTTGTAGCCAAGGGGTGAGTATATAACCTTATTCACATTGCCAATACACAATTTGAAACTGTTACCAGTCTTTTTCAGTTTCCAGAAAGATTCTGTACAGGGAGCAGGCTTGAGATGAGAGGCATGGATCCTGGAAGTGATTCTGTTTACGTTTACCACTGTAGGTGTTATAATAGCACCTGGTATGGTCCTTTTCAGCGGGGTACCAAGGATGACACCTGATATCATCTTACATAGATGAAATCTCTTACTTGATATGGATGTGGAATCCCCTGGTTCCCAGTTGGGTAGACAGTGGCCAGCTGTTTTCACAGGTATTACTGAGTTCTTTCAAGATCTTTAAGTCTGTCAAGCAAGGGGGTGTGGAAAGGATCTTTAGGTCTTACAGTTGGGCTTAGGTCCCCTACTGGAGGAGGGCCACCATAAAGAATTTCACACGTGGTAAGGTTACTCAAAGAAACAAAGGGATTTTTTCTTGCATGAAACATTGCATAAGGCAGGAGCATAGTCCAATCCTATGCTGGTCTCTAAGCTTAATTTCGTTAAGGTCTCTTTAATGGTTCTATTCATTCTTTCTACTTGTCTTGAACTCTGTGGTCTATAAGCACAATTTAACTTCCAATTAATCCCCAGGTTCCTGGCTAACCCCTGACTTACCTGGGCCATGAACATCGGTCCATTGTCAGATCCTATTACCGGCTTAGCTTCCTCCAATGGTAGAGAGGCTTAGTCAGCAGCAGCGGAATCACTTAGAGTGTGTTGTGTGTTAGGGGACGAGGGCAGGGGATAAGGAGGGGGAGAAGAGTCCAGTAGAGTCAAATCTGTGACTCAGGGAGAACAGAGGGTGGAGGAGGAGGAGGTTGAGAGGGTTTGAGAGATCATGGGGGAAGGAGTAGGAGCAGAGGTAGGGGCAAGGAAAGGCTTCACCCATGGAGGAGGAGATTTGCAGAGGTCCTGCCAAGTTAAGATATATGGCTGTTGATCCGGATGACTATGTGGCGCTGGCTGAAAGACAATACCTATGACTTTTTAAATTAGTGGGAAGTAGAAAGATCCTTCTAGGGGCCATACGACTCCAAAGATGGGCCATTCTGAGGCACAGAGATTCTGCCAGGTCCAGCATTTTACTAAAAAAAGAAAGATTCTGAGCCCTTAAGCGGACTTTGGTCCAGTGATCAAGGGTCAGGGACAGAGGCATTGACGTGCTCTGTTCCATAATGAAAGTTCCACAAACAGTAAAAGCAAGGACACATGACACAGATAAGACAAGACCATAAAGACAGGCAATGAACGTCCAACACTGAGACCAGGAATGAGTAGCCGGCAAAACCCAATGGTATGGCAATAACGAATCTAAAAGAAAATATCACTGAGTCGAGAAGACTATTGTTCCTTGATTTCCCGAGTTCTCTGCGGGGTCCTCCAGAGAGGTGCCCTTTGTCTCTGTGACACGTCTCTCAGCCACCGTTGGAGAGAGCCCAGGCTCTTCATCGCCAGCAATTTTGCCAAGCCCTAACAAGAAACCTGAAACCGGAAAGAGGCGCCTTACTTGCTCCGAGAGGAGCCCGTTGGGGTCTCTCGTCCGCCACTGCTGGAACTCGGTGGAACCTCAATATGTAAAGGTCAGGCGAGTGTCAGAGGAAGATACTATCAAGAGACTGTCTCATGCAACAGCAAAGGGTTTATTTGTGGTCCAGCATGCTGGAGCTCAGAGCTAAATTAAATAGAGCAGGGACCTCTGAGAGCAGCTTAAGCAGAGCTTATATACTTTCCTTGGAGAGGGAAGAGAGGGAAGTTTAGTGATGGGTAAGGGCGAGTGGGCGGTTTGCATGACACCGAGTGAGGGAGTACATTCTGCAGTTCGGCTGTTGGGAACAGTACATTCTAGAACAAGATTAGCAAACATTTCTCAAGATTTCAAAAGTGTTTTGTTAAGCATACAGAAAAACAGGAAGTGACAAGTACCTATTTTATTAATTTTATTAACCTTTCACTACCGACTATGCCTTTTTGACTTGATGTTCCTTCTACATTAATTCATGCAACGGACAAGGTGCTATGCCATTGTATATCGATTTATCTGAGACAACTCTGCAGGACGTAATTCAACACCACGTATCCCTATCAAGGGCCCAATGCCCTTCTGGGCTTCAAATCAGAATTAGATTTCTTTTTTCATACATATATTTCACCTATATATTCTTCTACACATAGCAAGTTCTCAATACGATCATTCATCCAGCAAAATGATTTCTAACCCAAATCGATCATGTTTTTAACCATTACCGGACACTGTTCCCTCAATCTAACTTTACAGAAGAGCAGGGAAGGAGTTGATATTACAATACAGAAATGTAGAAAAACTTCCACCTGCTGAGAACCTCAAAGGTCCATGCAGAAATGATCCCTGGAGAAGATGTAGGAAGCAATAAAGGACCTGAGAGACCAAAAGTCATCTTCCATGGCAAACAACCCGGTCAGGATAAAAGGTTGTGTCTGAATCAGATTTTTTTTAATGTAGAGATCATGGACCAAACCAGGCCTGTGTGGAGATCTATTCCTGGGTGCCTTTGGTTGATATACCATTCTAACTTGTGAAAATGTCACAGGAAGTAGGGGCAGCCTCAATCTCTTGGGACCCTTGGAAGCAACAGTTAGGACAAAGTGGCTGCCAAGACAGTGCCCTCATTCAGTTCAGGAAGGAAGTGACCTCACCTCACTTTCTTGGTGATGGAACTCTCTGAACGTGGGATCCAGGAAGCCAGGCACACAGAGCCAATCCAAGTCCCAGTCCCAGTGGTCTCACTTGTTTGGATTTACCAAGGACAGGGTCAGTATTTTTTGGTACCTACAGATGTGACGAAGGCCAAATGCCAGGAAAGCTCTGATGCAGGGTTTTTCATGAGAAAGCAGGTAGTTGCTCACCGTTGGCTCCTAAGAAGTTCACAGAGTTGGCCAAGGAGACAAGATCTGAGACAGGAAAGGCCATTTTGGGGGAACATATTATGGCCCACAAGTCAGAGGACACTCTGGATATTCACAGACCTACTTAGGGGAAGGAGGTGCCTTTGTGGGTGTGGTTGTGGGTTTGTGGTTTTGTCTCATTTTCTGAGAATAGGTAGGACAGTCGGTTTGTTTCATTTGATTGGACTGTTTCTAGTAAGTCTTTTCACAGGGCGAGTGTTTCTATGTCTGTGTATTCCACTGTTTCCGTGGTTGTAGACATTAGAAAAGAGAATTCATCAATGGATGTGTCGTGTCTAGTAGAAAGCTTCTCAGCATTCATATTGCCCCGTTTATGAATGGACTGTAGCTTGCCTTATCGATGAGCAACACCTGCTACCTTCCTAAGTTTCTATTTTCGTCCTGAATTCCGGCCAATCTCAAGAATAGGCCCATGGTTTTGTGTCCAAGATATGTACCACCTCCAAGCTCTGTGACATGGCCATGTACTGGATAGCTGTAGGTGATGGCGAGCATCTCAGAAAACTCAGATATCAGTGTGACCAGGAAAGTCTCAGAGGAGAAATCCTGCTTTGGGTCTTTTGCTTACCTATTGTTCTGTTGCCCTGAATGTCAGGAAGGTCTTTGCCTCAGGCCACCCCTTTGTGAAGCCTGAAGATAACAGTTTTCAAATGGAAATGAATGGTCATACCTGTGGCACTTTCCTTAATTGCTTTGGAAAGGGATGTGTCTGAATCAGGCCCTTGGCCCTGTGTGTGGCTGTGGCTTAGATTCTCAGCACCTGATGGATCTAAAGAAAGTTACCATGTGTGCATTCAAAAGAAAATTCGCCAAAAGAACAATTATTGGGATGAAGTCTCTCGACTTCCTCTGTAAGGTTCCTGACCTCCATCAAGTGAGAATGGGATCCTTTGGGTCAAAAGAGTTCTACAAAACCTGCAGAGGCTAGCCCATTGTGCTTGGGTTTTCTCATGACTAAAATTCACATAAAGAATCTAAACCCCAAAGACAGTAGTCCTCAAATTGGAGCGGTATTAATGGCAGGCCTATTTGATCACTTTTGGTTCACAGGATGGGTGTCCAGGCCACCTTGACTTTAGGCAAATGAGGGGCAAAGGAGCTTATTTGGGACACTGTCTTGGTCTGCGCCCCTCATGGAAACCTCCAGCCAGATTATGATGAGTGTCTATATGAAAGAAGATGAGGGCCATATGGGAGGGTTCTTGTTTTAATTGTGGTAATTTGTGTGGTAGTTGGAAGAGATGACTGGGTCCACCAGGGCTTGAACTCTGGTGTGATTCCCCTTAGAGACTGAGTTCTGGAACTGACCTCAGAGAAGTATTGCCATGAATAGTGTTGGGATTTTAGGAGACCACGCATGAGAATCGGTTTTGGAAACTAAGATCTAGGCCCAGGATGGCTTTCCACAGAGCTCAGGGATTCTGAGCCAGGATATCACATGATTTAATTCTTAAAGACTTGGTAGCCATAGTTGAGAGTCCAAACACACCATTGGCTTCCAAAACTTGCGACTGACATGGTGCAGGCAGCAGACCTTTATATGTAAAGGCATCTTGTTATATGTAGAGGTTTCAGGTCAATGTTCAGAATCAGGTTGCTATAGTCAAGGGGAAAGCTATGTGGGATAGAAGCCTGGTTCGTACATTCTCTTGCCGACCCTGACCAACCACACATGACAGAACTCCCTCCAGCATTGTGTCCCAGTTGAACATATTGTATTTCGTGAAGCAAATACCAAATTCCCAGTGCAGCAGTAAGAAACACCCTGAAAAGTGGAGGATGACCAAATGGCTTCACAGACCACACGGGAAGACACTTAGCTCCCAGTGGCAACAGTTTACCTACAAAGGGAGAATTCAGACCTGCTGCCTCATGTTCATTACAAAATAAAGAACCATGTCCTCCAGGTCACATAGATGCAGACCCAGATTTTTGGTGTCACTATAAACGAAGCTAAATCTCCTGACAATTACATATATTTCTTTTTCTTTTTTTAATTAATTTTCATTGTAGGTTGTTCAAAACATTACATACTTCTTGATATATCATATTTCACACTTTGATTCAAGTGGGATATGAGCTCCCATTTTTATTCCATATACAGATTGCAGAATCACATCAGTTGCAGAACCATTGATTTACATATTGCCATACATATATTTCTTGTGCCTAACCTCAGAGGAAGTTTCTCAATAAGTCTTTAGGTCAGCACAGCTCCATGTTTCTGGAGTGTTTACCCTCTCCCATACTTTTGTAAACTCTTTTACCACCTCCAGTGTTGTGAACTCCTGAGCATTTTTTATTCCACATATGTATTCACAGGTTTTCTAACTCCTCTCCTCTAATTGTGTCTTACTTTTAGCGATGGTTATGTCAAGGCATTGTTCTGGATAAGAGAGGGAAGATTTTTGTGTATCACATGTTTGCATACACATTAGATTCATTTTCCTATTTTCCATTTTAAATACTGAATCCCTGACACTAACCCATACCCTACTATACTCGGACTACTAATCCTAATATCATGGAGAAAAAAAAAACCTAACTGAATAGAAGTACAGTCCTTTCATAGGAAGCATGGTGTATATTTGTATTTGTCTTCTGCTTTATCAAGAGTATGTGTTTTAAATTTAGTAAACTTTTCATTTTAATATTTCTCCATGATTTTTTAAAGTTATCACATATGTAAATTCCTGTCTCCCTTTCTCTGTATCCTATTCAGCACATGTAATTTTTTTATGCATATACAATATCCTACCTGGTATCACACGTACATTCTTGAAAGATCACTGGATTTGGAATATAAAATTTGTGAGAAGAGATGACTTTCCCTAAATAATGATGGAACTGAAAATTCCACCTATGGGTGAGCTTCCTAGTGAAAAACACTATACATAAATCCATGTTCAGTAAAATGAATATTTTTGGATTTGTGAATGAATTATATTTCATGATGAATATCGATTGGCATATATATTGCTAATTATTAATGTGTGTGTGTGTGCGTGTGTGTGTGTGTGTGTGCGTGTGTGTGTGTGTGTGTGTGTATATTCTCCAGATTTTAAAAAAATATGAAAAATATGTGTCTTATTATACACTCCCTAATTTCATTCATATTCATTTATGTTCATTTAAATTCAAATTTTCACAAGATTATTCTCAGTAATATTCATACACCTGAAATATATTTTGGTTTCCTACTACTGAAAACTAAGTTCAGTGGATGGTGCTTAAAAATCCTAATATTTCTACAGTAACTGACCCAGTTTAACATTAATGCAAGTAGATTGCTATGGGACATGATGTGTAATTTGAAGTCATTTTTACTCAACACTGGTACATTACTATTTCTTCAGTTTATGGACATCATAGGATGTATTTTTTCATCCACAACTTCACAAATTTTTTGGCATTTGGTTCACTTTCAATTACTTACTACTTCAGAACACATGTATTCCTCCATGTTTCTTTACTGGTCTTTTCACTAGACTTCTTTCTAAACACATTATTTTCGATTCCATAATCATTTTTGAAGCAAAACTCACTCTTCACGATAAACCGTAACCCTAATAATACCATTGCATATATAACTCGTTGGAATGATGGTATATATATCAATATAAGATTTCCAATATATTTTAAGATGCAAACTCAAACCATTATTTAATGTTGGATCCATACTTTATTCACAATATGGTCTATTCATGCATCATCTCAATAATCATCAACACAAGGTACACCTATTTGTATCCCCAGTACTAATTTATAAGTTTCCAGAATATTACTCCCCTTTATGGTGCAAGAAATACTCATGTCACCTGATCTACATATACATTTTACCACAGTAGTATTCTGTACACAAAATGCAAAGGTCACACATATGATTGTACCAAAGCCTAAATGGGAAGTGACCATGGATTACTAAAAGCATCTATGTCCAGGGTGCCTACTGCTCTCAAATGTCAATCCTATTGGTTACTACATATTTGTTTCTTCCTAAGATTATATATTTAACCTCAAGCCTTTTGAAAATATCTAATCCTATCACTCACTTTATACGTTTCCTGATTTCCTAATGCCCCTATTGATATCTGCTTTCCTACATATTTTTCCCAGTTTATCATTGTGACTGTCTCTTCACATGTGCTGATATTTACATTCACCCTCTAACTGAAAACCAATTGCTAAAGAACTTTTGGTCCAACTCCGAGACTCACTCTTCTTCCTAAACCTACTTACTATCTTCCTAATCCTACAGACTATCCCTTTTGACTGGATGTTCTCTTCTACTTTCAATCATCCGAGGTATAGGGTCCTATGCCATTGTATATCGATTTATCTGAGACCTCGCTGCAGAACATGATTCAATCTAAGTATACCAATCAAGGGCCCAATGCCTTTCTGGGCTTCAAATCTTTCCTAGATCTCTGTTCTCATACATATATTTCACATTTATATTGTTATAAATATCACAGGTTCCCAATACCATAATTCATCCAGCAGAATGACTCCTAACCCAAATCGAACATGCTATTAACACTAACCATACACTGTTCCCTCAATCTCACTTTACAGAAGAGTAGGGACAGAGTTGGTCTTAAAATCCAGGAAGGTAGGGTATCATCCACCAGCTGAGAACCTCAAAAGTCCCTGCAGAAATAATCCCTGGAGAAGGTGTAAGCAGGTATGAAGGATTTGAGAGAGCAAAAGTCATCTTCCATGGCAAACAACCTGGTCAGGTTGAAGGGATGTGTCTGAATTAGCCTCTCTCTTCCTAATGTAGAGAAGATGGACCAAACCATGGCTGTGTGGAGAGCTGTTCCCCGGTGCCTATGGTTGATATACCATTCTAACTTATGAATGAGTCACAGCAAGTAGAGGCAGACTCCATCTTTTGGGAACCTTGGAAGCAACTGTTAAAACAAAGTGGTTTCCGAGGCAGTGACTTCATTCAGTTCTTGAAGGAAGTGACCTCACCTTACATTATTGGTGATGAAAGTCTGTGATCTTGGGATCCAGGAAACCAGGCACACAGAGTCAAACCCACTCCATGTCCCAGTGGGCTCACTTGTTTGGCTTTAACAGGACAGAGTCACTCTTTCTTGGTACCTACTGATGTGAGGACAGTCAAATGCCTGGAAACTATGAAGACTGGCCTTTCCAGAGAAAGCAGGTAGTTTCTCACCACGGGCTCCTGACAACTTCACAGAGTTGGCTAAAGAGACCAGATTGAAGACAGGACACGCCATTTTTGGGGAACATAGTATGGCCCACAAGTCAGAGGACACTCCGGATAGACACAGACCTACTTTGGGGAAAGAGGTACCATTTTGGGTGTGAGTGTGAGTTTGTGGTTTTGTCTCATGTTCTGAGAATAGTTAGGAAAGCTGGTTTGTTTGTTTTGGAGTGAACTGTTTCTAGTAAGTCCTTTGACAACGTGAGTGTTTCTGTGTCTATATATCATACTGTGTCCGTGATTGTAGACAGTAGAAAAGAGAATGCATCAATGGATGTGTCCTGTCTACGAGAAAGCTTCAAAGCATTCATCCTGTGCAATTTATGAATGGACTGCAGCTTGCCGTATGGATGGGCAATTCCTGCCATTTTTCTAAATTCCTGTTTTCTTCCTGAATTCTGGACACTCTCCAGAATACGCTCATGATTTTGTGTCCAAGATATGTACCACCTCCATCTCTGTGACATGGCCATGTACTGGATAGCTGATGGGAATGGTGAGTACCTCAGAAAACTCAGATATCAGTATGCCCAAGAAAGTCTCAGTGGAGAAACCCTGCTTTGGGCCTTTTGCTTACCTATTCTGTTGCCCTGAATGTCAGGAAGGTCTTTGCCTCAGGCCACACTTTGTGAAGCCTGAAGAAAATAGTTTTCAAATGGAATTGAATGGTCATTACCTGTGCCTCTTCGGTTAATTGCTTTGGAAATGGATGTGTCTGAATCAGCCTCTTGGCCCTATGTGAGGCTGTGGCTTAGATTCACAGTACATGATGGGTCTAAAGAAAAATCCCATGTGTGCATCCAAAACCAAAATGGACAAAAGAACTGTCATGGTGGATAGAGTCTCTCGCCTTCGTCTGTAAGGTTCCTGACCTCCATTAAGTGAGAATAGGGATCATTTGGGTCAAGTGAATTCTTTAAAGCCCTGCAGAGGCTATCCCATAGGTTCGTGGGTTTTCTCATGACTCCAATTCACATCTATGTTTACAGAAGAGCAGGGACAGTGTTGGTCTTACAATACAGGAATGCAGTGGATCTTCCATATGTTTAGAACCTCAAAGCTCCATGCAGAAATGATCTCTGGAGAAGATGTAGGCAGCTATGTAAGACCTGAGAGAGCAAAAATCATCTTCCATGGCAAACATCCTGGTCAGGATTAAGGGTTGCGTCAGAATGAGCCTATCTCTTCTTAATGTAGAGAAGATGGACCAAACCCGGCCTGTGTGGAGAGCTGTTCCCTTTTGCCTACGGGTGATATACCATTTTAACTTGTGAAAGTGTCACAGGAAGTAGGGGCAGCCCTCATCTCATGGGACCGTTGGGAGCAATTGTTATGACAAAGTGGTTGCCAAGGCAGTGATCTCATTCAGTTCCTGAAGGAAGTGTTCTCATCTCACTTCCTTGGTGATGGAACTCTCTGAACTTGGTATACAGAAAGCCAGACACCCAGAGCCAGTCCCAGTCCTAGTCCCAGTGGTCTCACTTTTTTGGATTTACAAAGGACAGAGTCAGTCTTTCTTGATACCTACTGATGTGAGGATGGCCAAATGCGAGGAAAGCTCGGAAGAGGGGCTCTTCCTGAGAAAGCAGATAGTGGCTCACTCCTGGCTTCTAACAGCTTCACATTGTTGGCCAAGAAGATCAGATCTGAGACAGGGCAGGCCATTTCGGAGGATCATAGTATGGCCCATCAGTCAGAGCACACTCCGGAGAGTCACAGACCTATTTGGGGGAAGGAGGTGCCATTGCGGGTGTGGGTTTGTGGTTTTGTCTCATGTTCTGAGAATAGGTAGAAAAGGCAGTTTGTTTGGTTTGGAGTGAACTGTTTCTAGTAAGTCGTTTGACAATGCAAGTGTTTCTATGTCTGTGTATCCCACTGTGTCCGTGCTTGTAGACATTAGAAAAGAGAATGCATCAATGGATGTGTCCTGTCTCATAGAAAGCTTCCCAGCATTCATCCAGCACAATTTATGAATTGACTGTGGCTTGCCTTATTGATGGGCGATACCTGCTACCTTCCTAAGTTGCTGTTTCCTTCCTGAATTATGGCCAATCTCCAGAATAGGCTCATGGTTTTGTGTCCAAGATATGTACTACCTCCAAGCTCTGTGACATGGCCATGTACTGGATAGCTGAATGGAATTGCGAGCATCTCAGAAAACTCAGATATCAGTGTGACCAGTAAAGTCTCAGTGGAGAATCCCTGCTTTGGGCCATTTGCTTACCTATTGTTCTGTTGCCCTGAGAGTCAGGAAGGTCTTTGTCTCAGGCCAACCCTTTGTGAATCCTGAAGGAAAAATTTTTCAAATGGAAATGAATATGCTTTACCTTTGGCTCTTTCCTTAATTGATTTGGAAAGAGATGTGTGTGAATCAGCCTCTTGGCCCAGTGTGATTCTTTGACTTAGATTCTCAGCACCTGATGGATCTAAAGAAAAATCCCATGGGTGCATAAAATCCAAAATGGCAAAAAGAGCAGTCATTGTTGATGAAGTATTTTGCCTTCCTCTTTAAGGTTCCTGAATTCCATCAAGTGAGAATAGGGATCTTTTGGGTCAAATGAGTTCTTCAAATGTATTCAGAGGCTATCCAATAGGTGCTTGAGTTTTCTCATCTTTCCAATTCACATAAAGAATCTGTACCCGACACTCAGTAGGACTCAAATTGGAGAAGCAGAGCAGTATTAAGGGCAGGCCTATTTGATCACTCCTGGTACACAGGAAGGGTGTACAGGCCACTGGGAATTTAGGCAAATGAGGGGCAACAGAGCTTATTTTGGACACTGTCTTGGGCTACGCTAATGAAATCAAATGTCAATCCTATTGTTGACTTCATATTTGTTTTATCCTAAGCTCATATATTCATCCTCAACCCTGTTGAAAATATCTAATCCCATCACTCACTTTATTCTTTTCCTGATTTCCTAATGTCTCTATTGATACTGCTTTCCTACATATTTTGCCCTGTGCATCATTGTGACTGACTCTTCACTTGTGTTGACATTTACATTGACTCTCTAACCAAAACCCTATTGCTAAAGAACTTTTGTTCCAAATCCTATACTCACTTTTCTTCCTAAACTTATCGACTATCTTTCTAATCCAACTGACTATAACTTTTTGAATGGATGTTCTCTTCTACATTCAATGATCCAAGTACAGTTCAGGTTTCTATTCAACCGGGTGAGGGAGTAGATTCTGCAGTTTGGCAATTGGGGACAGCACATTCTGGCAACAAGATTAGCAAAGAGTTCTCAAGATTTCAACAGTGTTTTGTTAAGCGTACAGAAAAACAGGAAGTGACAAGTACATATTTTATTAACCTTTCATTCCCCACTTCTTTTTCTGGCTACTTTTAATCATAAAAGTGATCGTTGTGGGGTGTCACATTCTATGTCTGCTAGTGGGGTATTACCATAATTTTAATTTGTCCAATTTGAGCTTGGAGAAAAGAAATTACATGATTGAGGAAACAGAATTTTATAGTTAGTAATACTATGAGGATTATTATTGGACCGGCCAGGGTTGATAAAAACGTAATTAACCAGGGGGACTGTGTAAAAAAAGACTCAAACTACCCTTTTTGTGCCTCTCTCTCTCGTTGTTGCTCTTCAAGGCATCTTTTTAATTTACTCATAGATTTTTTTACAACTCCAGTATTGTCGACATAAAAACAACATTCTTCCCTCAATGAAGCACAAAGGCCCCCTTCTGTCATGAAAAGGAGGTCCAACCCTCGCCTTTTCTGTAAAACAACTTCAGAGAGAGAGGTTAAAGATTCCTGCAAAGCTGTGATGGAGGTTTCTAAAATCTTTAAGTTTTGATCTATTGCTGCTTCTAATTGGGTCACTTGTTGTGTCCCATGGACTAGAGCAGTGGTTCTTGTGCCCAACTCTGCAGCAACTCCTATTCGTAATAGAATGGCTAAGGTGAGGGACATATGTTCCCAGCGGAACCGGGTTGTATGTCCCCCTCTTTGATCTTCAAATGAACCTGCGTCATGATAGAGCACTCTGGGAAACATCTGCACCATTTCACAATTAATCACATCTGTTGACCATTTCATGAAAACATAAACAATGTTTAAGTATATAGAATTATACTGTTGTAGGGACGGACAAGGCAAGGCACCTAAGATAGCACCAAAGACACGGAAACAGTCTTTTTTGGTTTCAACCAGATTCAGAGGGCATTGCTTCTGTTGTAATCAATTAATCCCCTGAAACCCAAGTTACATAGTTTCAGAATTTTGTACCCAACACGTAAGGGAAGGGGCTCAGAAGTTCACAGTCTGCAGAAGTTCACAAAAAGCAGTTTTTGTTTCTGTTTTTTCCTCAGTTTGGGCAAGTTAACTTTTCAAGGACACCTGGGTGGGGGTGTCTTCCCTTTCTTTTTTTCCCCCTTCCAGCTGTTTCCATACAGCCCAGTTTGTAACTTCTTTTTCTTAGAAATGTAGCCATCTCTGTGAAGCCCCAGCTCAAGGCCAGAGGCCTTTTTTTCAAATATTTTGTGAAAAACTAGTAAGGGTGTGTCTAGATCAGGAGTGCTGAATTTTTTAGCCAGTTGCCAAGGAGACCAGGGCAACACAAAAACAGGAAGTTTATCTACAGTGAACTCTTTTATTGGGACTCTTTTGCTGAAAGTCCTAAATCAGCCATGGTGAAGACTTCTGGAGAAGGTCAGTTAAGACTTTTCTGTGGGCCTGGTACAGAGGGGGACAATTTGGAAGGCAGGGATAAGAGCAGCTCTGTGGATCTGAGAATGAGGAAGGAGAGATGTAAAAGAATATTGGGAGAGGGCTTTGGGATCTTAATAGCAACAAAAACTTGAGCAGTAGAACAGATAGAACAGAGGGGGAGACGGGAGTGAGATTCCAAAAAGCCTGTGAGGGACTTTAAATTCTTAGTAACCTGTTTTTAGTGATGACAAAGCAACATTAAAGGCCATTTTCATTACATCTTGTATTAGGGTCTGAGGATTCTTCTCAGCGGGTTTGAGCTTTGCATTAGGTGGTAAGAGGACTGGGTGGGACCCGGTGCGGGCACTGACAGGAGAGGAGAGGAGTGAGTGAATGGAGTGGTACCTCAGTACCTGCAACCTCAGCAAGAGAGCAATGGTCTGAGAACCAGTCGAGATTTGGGTTTTTGATCTAGATATTGGAGGGGAGAAATCAAGTTGCTGAGGTGGGAGTGACAGCAGAGAGTCTGGAGCACAAGGCTGAGGGTGAGCATCTATTGGAGAAGCATAGTTCAGGATGTGAGCAAAGGAGAGAGAAGGCCTCCACATAGCGGAATCTCCTTTCACCCTTTTGAGCACTTGCAGAAGTTAAAAAGGTCACACAGAATTTGAGGATCTAGAGACCCCTCTGGGGGCCATCGGTTTTGGTTATCTAATTCGTAATATGGCCAATGCTGTGTACAGAATTTGATGAGGAGTTTGGGTTCCATCTGACAGTCCCTGTATGCTCACATCCCCATGACTTACAATAGAAGTCTGCTCTCCCCCCAACACAGCCGTGACTGTTTGTGGCTTTGATAGTCTGCCGGGCAAACATAGTAATCTAGGCTAGCCAACCTGCATCTGGCTCACGTGTCCCTACATCTATAATGTTTGTTTCCATTATCTATGGTACGGAATGGATTTAATGGAATTTTAGTGGGATCCTGTTAATCAGGGATATCCCAATAGGAAAGACCTATAGCCAGCTGACAAATGACTGGGTGGAGAGATGGCCACCAGGTTCGTAAGCTGGCTGTATTCGAGATAGGCCATACTTCGTGTCCAGTAGGATTTGTGATCAGCCATCGCAGCTTAAGGGGCTGATGAGGGTTAAGACTACTGGTCGTCAAGGGGAGAATAAATATCTTCCAGGATCTTCTTTACAACCATTTGCAATGTTTCTTTTTTCTTCTTTTTTATTTCTTTTTTTTTGTGTGTGTGGGGAAGGCTTCAATACATCCTGAAAATGTATGTTCAAAGACTAGGAGTTATTTATGTCCATACCTTACTGGCTTAATTTCAGTAAAGTCCACTTCCCAGAATTGTCCTCGTCTGGTTCCTCATAGGTGCTTTCCTGCAGGAAGCTTGGAAGTGTAAGCTTTAACCAATTAATGGACCTGACAGGCTTTTGTTACCCATTCAGTTCTTTCCTTTTGCTGTGAGTAGGTTAGTGGAAAACTGTGTTCTTGATCCTTCACGAAAGAATGCAGTTTCTTTGAACAAAGGTGAGTGAGTTGATGAACATTTGCTACTGACATAGTTAGAGCCATGATTATAGGAGTAGTTACTGAAGGATTAAAAAATTCCACTTGGGGGCCTTCAGGGTTAAAAGTTATTTTGGCCCAGAGCTTGGTGAGCAGAACTCTGCCCATCAATGGGGCCAGGCATTCTGGGATTACTAGGAAGGAGTGATGGATTTTTCCTTTTCCCTGGTCCATGGTCCTCTTAGTTGTCAAAGCCCGATATTTACTTCTGTTAGACTCTTGAATTAGAGGCCTTTTATTCGGTAGAGGGCCCAATGGGCCTTATGGGCTGAGTATATTGCCCCTGTATCTACTTCAAAGTTTATTGTGTTCCCCTCCACTTCAAAAGTTACCTTGAGGTCAGGGAGAGGATCTGAGCCCGGACTTTCTTAGTATTCCTCCAGAGTCAGAATATCTGGGTGGCATGGCTGTCTCTTTCTAGGGCACTCTTTGGCCCAGTGTCCTTTTTCTTTAGAGTAGGCACATTGATCTGAGGCCAGGGGTGGCCTCTAGTGTGTGCCCAGGTATCCCTTCCTGTCTCTCTGTTTCTTAGTTTCTGGCCTATTTGTTGTTGTGACCAGGACCTTAGTCAATGCCTTAGTCTGTCTTTTGTTTCTTTTATCCTCACTCAGCTCCCTTCTCTTCCTCAGTTTCTCTCTTAAAGTATACCTTCTCGGGTTCTCTGACTAAATCCCTCAAAGTCATATCTTGTAATCCATCTAAGCATTGTAACTTTCTTTTAATATCCAGGGCAGCTTTCCCAATAAAGGCCATTGTGACAGATGCCTTTTGATCCTCTGCCTGAGGATCGAAAGGAGTATGTCTCTTATATTCCTACATAATTAACTCTAGGAACATACAGGGAGATTCATCAGGCCCTTAAATAATCTCTCTTACCTTGGCCAAATTAGTTGGTCACCTAGCGGCCACTAAGATACCCACTATTAGAGCCCGGCGATAAGTGGACAGATGCTCCCTACCTTCAAAGGTGTTGGGGTCCCAGTTGGGTCGTTTCAAGAGAAAGCCGGCTTTGAATATGTTGGGAAGTTGTGTCGGTCACGCATTTGGTCCGAGGATACTTTTTTCTAACCTCCAGGAGGATTCTCTTTTGTTCCTCTGTCATGAAGAGAGTCCCTAGGAGTTGTTGGCAGTCATCCCAAGTAGGTTGGTGTGAAAACATCAATGACTTCACCAGACCTGAGAGCCAGGTTGGGTCCTCGGTAAAAGGGGGATTGTTATTTTTCCATTTATATAGGTCTGAAGAGGAGAAGGCCAATACTGGTAGGCTTCCATTTTTTTCCCCATGGCCATCGTCAATCATTGGCCCTTAGGGATGGAGGGAAGCAACACGGGAGTTCCAGGGTTTTCAATCATTTGCCACCGGCGAGTTCCTTTAGCAAGTCCAGCTTCCTCCAGGGGAGGAGGGGCTGTGTGTGACGCAGGGGAGTTATCTGGAGGGCCCTGGGCTGGCTTAGCGTCCTACAATTGCGGAGAGGCTGAGTCAGCAGCTGGAGAATCACTTAGAGGGTGTTGGGGGTTGTGGGACAAGGGTAGAAAATAAGGAAGGGGAGGAGAGTCCAGTAGAGTCAAATCTTCTGACTCAGGGAGAACAGAGGGTGGAGGAGGAGGAGGAGCAGAGGGGTTGAGAGATCGTGGGGGAAGGAGTAGGAACGGGGACACAGCAAGGAAAGGCTTCACCCATGAAAGAGGAGATTTGCAGAGGTCTGCCAAGTTAAGGTATATTCCTGTTTATCAGTATGGCTATGTGGCCCTGGCTGTAAGACAATATCTCTGTCTTTTTAAATTAGTGGGAAGTAGAAAGATCCTTCTAGGGGCCATCCGAATCCAAAGGTGGGCCATTCTGAGGCACACAGAGTCTGCCAGGTCCAGCGTTTTACTGAAAAAGAAAGATTCTGAGCCCTTAAGCGGACTTTGGTCCATAGATCAAGGGTCAGGGACAGAGGCATTGAAGTGATCTGTCCCATAATGAAAGATACACAAACAGTAAAAGCAACGACACAGGACACAGACAAGAGAAAACAATAAAGACAGGCAATGGACGTCCAACACTGAGACCAAGACTGAGCAGGCGGCAAAACCCGATGGGCTGGCAATACCGAATCTGAAACAAAGTATCACTGAGTCGAGGGGACTATTATTCCTCGATTCCCAAGTCCTCTGTGGCGTCCCCCAGGGACTTGGCTTGTGGCTCTGTGACACATCTGCCAGCCACCATCAAAGAGAGCTCACACACTTCATCGACAGCCATTTTGCCAAGCCCTAACCTGAAACCTGAAACCAGAAAGAGGCGCCTTACTTACCCTGAGAGTAGCCCATTGGGGTCTCTCGTTCACCGCTGCTGGATTTTGGTGGAACCTCCATATATAAAGATCGGAAGAGCATTGGGGGAAGAGACCACTAAGAGACTCTCTCATGCAAAAACAAAGGGTTTATTGGGGGTCCAGCATGCTGGGGCTCAGAGCTTATTTGAATAGAGCAGAGAACCCTGAGAACAGCTTAAGCAGAGCTTATATACTTTCCTTGAAGAGGGCAGGGAGGAAAGTTTATTGATGGGCCTGGGCGGGTGAGCAGTTTGCGTGCAACTGGGTGAGGGAGTACATTCTGAAGTTTGGCAGTTGGGGACAGCACATTCTGGGAAAAAGTTTAGAAAACACTTCTCAAGATTTCAACAGTGTTTTATTAAGCATACAGAAAAACAGGAAGTGACAAGAATCTATTTTATTAACATTTCACTACCGACTATACTTTGCCAGATTTCCTAAAGTCTCTATTGATATCTACATTCCTACATATTTTCCCCAGTTCATCATTGTGATTAATTCTTCACATGTGCTGACATTTACATTCACTCAATACCCGAAACCCTATAGCTAAAGAACTTTTGGTCCAAATCCTATACTCACTCTCCTTTATAAACATACCGACTATCTTCCTAATACTCCTGACTATCCATTTTGACTGGAAGTTCTCTTTGAAAATCAATCATCCAAGTTACAAGGTCCTATGCTTAATACCGCAATCAAGGGCCCAATGCCCTTCTGGGCTTCAAATCTTACCTAGATTTCTGTTTTCAGATTCCTATATTTTACCTATATATTCTTGAAAATATCGCAGATTCCCAATACCATTATTCATCCAGCAGAATGATTTCTATTCCAAATCAAACCTGTTATTAACCCTAACCATACACTGTTCCCTCAATCTAACTTTAGAGAAGAGCAAGGACAGAGTTGGTCTTAAAATACAGGAATGTAGGGGATCTTCCAACTGCTGAGAAACTCAAAGGTCTATGCGCAAATGATCCCTAGAGAAGTTGTAGGCACCTATGAAGGAACTGAGAGAGCAAAAGTCATCTTTCATTGCAAACAACCTGGTCAGCATGAAGGGATGTGTCTGAATCAGCCTCTCTCTTCTTTATGTAGAGAAGAAGGACAAAACGAGGCCTCTGTGGAGAGCTGTTCCTGGTTACCAATGTTTGATATACCATTCTAACTTGTGAAAGTGTCAAAGGAATTAGGGACAGCCTCCATTTCATGGGACCTTTGGAAGCAAATGTTAGGACAATGTGCTTGCCAAGGCATTGACCTCATTCAGTTCCTGAAGGAAGTGACCTCACCTCAGATTCTTGGTGATGGAACTCTCTGAACTTGGGATCCAGGCATCCAGGCACAAAAATCTAGTCCCAGGCCCAGTCCCAGTGGTCTCCCTTCTTTTGATTTACCAAGGACAGAGTCAGTCTTTCTTGGTATCTACTGATGTGAGGATGGCCAAATGCCAGGAAAGCTCTGAAGAGTGGCCTTTCCTGAGTAAGCAGGAAGTGGCTCACCGCTGTCTCCTGACAACTTCACAGAGTTGGCCAAGGAAACCAGATCTGAGACAGAACAGGCCATTTGATGGGAACATAGTACGGCCCACCAGTCAGAGGTCAGACCTGATAGTCAGAGACCTACTTTGGGAAAGGAGGTGACTTTGTGGGTGTGAGTGTGTGTTTGTGATTTTGTCTCATGTTTTGAGAATAGGTAGGAAAGGCAGTTTGTTTGGTTTGGAGTGGACGATTTCTAACAAGTGATTTGACAAGGCGAGTGTTTTTAAGTCTGTGTATCCCACTGTGTCCATGGTTGTAGACATTAGAAAAGAGAATGCATCAAAGGATGTGTCCAGGCTAGTAGAAAGCTTACCAGAATTCTTTCTGCCCAATGTATGAAAGGAATGCGGCTTGCCTTATGGATGGGTAACACCTGCTATCTTCCTAAGTTCCTGTTTTCTTCCTGAATTCTGGCCACTCTCCAGAATAGGCTCATGATTTTGTGACCAAGATAAGTACCACCTCCAAGCTCTGTGACATGGCCATGTACTGGATAGCTGAAGAGAATTGTAAGCATCTCAGAAAATTCAGATATCAGTGTGACCAGGAAAGTCTCAGTGGATAAACACTGCTTTGGGCCATTTGCTAACCTATTGTTCTGTTCCCCTGAATGTCAGGAAGGTCTTTGCCTCAGGCCACCCCTTTGTGAAGCCTAAAGAAAACAGTTTTCAAATGGAAATGAATGGGCATCACCTGTGGCTCTTTGCTTAATTGCTTTGGAAAGGGATGTGTTTGAATCAGCCTCTTGGCCCTGTGTGAGGTTGTGGCTTAGATTCTCAGCACCTGGTGGATGTAAAGAGAGATACCATGTGTGCATCCAAAACCAAAATGGCCAAAAAGCAGTCCTTGTGGATGAAGTCTGTCGCCTTCCTCTTTAAAGTTCTTGAACTCCATCAAGTGAGAATAGGGATCCTTTGGGTCAAATGGGTTCTTCAAAGACCTGCTGTGTTGCTTGTGATTTCTCATGACTGCAAATCACATAAAAATATATACCTGACACTCAGTTTTCCACAAATTGGAGAAGCATAGAAGTATTAACGTCTAGCATATTTGATCACTCCTGTTTCACATGAAGGGTGTCCAGACCACCCTGAATTTACGCCAATGAGGGGCAAGGGAGTTATTTTGGACACTCTCTTGGACTCCGCCACTCATGGAAACCTTCCGCCAGAGGTTGTGATTAGTGTCTATATGGAAGAAGATGAGGGCCATATGGGAGGGTTTTGGTTTTAAATTTCGTCATTTGTGTCCAGTATGAAGACATGACCTGGACCACCTGGGCTTGAACTCTGGTGTGATTCCCCTTAGAGACTGAATTCAGAGAAGTATTGCCATGAATTTTGTTGGGATTTTAGGAGTCCACCCATGAGAATCACCCTTGGAAACTGAGATCTAGGCCCAGGTTGGCTTTCCACAGAGCCCTGGGTATCTCAGCCAGGCTATCACATGATTTAATTCTGAAAGACTTGGCAGCCATAGTTGAGAGTCACAACACCCATGGACGTCACATTGTAGACCTCAATGGGCCTGGCTTCATGTGACATTTTGGCCACTCTTTGGGAAGCCTTGCCTGTGAGAGTTCTACAGAGCATTCACTGAAATGAGCTTCCTCACCATTTAATGGTTCCTGAATGAACTGAAACCCACAGTGCCTGCAACGTCATCCTTGAAAAATGCCTAGATAAATACCATGAAATTTTTGAAATTCCCATGACCAGGTGGCACTGGAGAAACTTTGGATGTCCTGTTGCTGATCGTAAATATGCAAGACAGTGCCTTGATTGAGTGGGTTTCATGAAAATGGTGTAGAACAGAGATGCCAGTATGTTGGAACCTGCTGAGTAGTGGGCCTAGAGCAGTGGTAGGCAGATGTGTGATAAAAAATTTGTGGTGGGGCCATGTGGATCTCCCATTGGCTTCCAAATGGCTTGTGACTGACATGGTGCAGCCAGCAGACCCTTCCATGTAAAGGCTTCTTGTTATATGGAGATGTTTCCGGGCAATGTTCAGAATCAGGTTGCTATGGACATGTGGCCAAGCTATGTGGGATAGAAGCCTGGTTGGTGCATTCTCCTGCATACCCTGACCAACCACACATGACAGAATTGCCTCCAGAACTGTGTCCCAGTTGAACTTCTTTTATTTCATGAAGCAAATGCCAAAGTCCCAGTGCAGCAGCAAGAAACACCACGAAAAGTGGAGGATGACCAAATGGCTTCCCAGTCCACATGGGAATACCCTTAGCCCCCAGTGGCCACAGTTTACTTACAAAGAGAGAATTCAGCACTGCTGCCTCATGTTCATTGGAAAATAAGAAATCATGTCCTCCAGGTCACATAGATGCAGACACAGCTTTGATGGTCTCACTAGAAAGAAGCTAAAGCTCCTGACAAAAACATATATTTCAAGTGCCCAAACTCAGAGGCAGTTTCTCAAGAAGTATTTAGGCCAGCAGAGCTCCATATATATGGAGTGTTTATCCTGTCCCATACTAGGAAAACTCCTCTACCACTTCCAAGGTTGTAAACTCCTGAGCATATTATTCACAGATTTTATTACTCTACTCCACTAATTGTGTCTTACTTTGGGGGAAGGAAATGTCAAGGAATTGTTCTGGATGACAGTGGGAAGATTTTGTTTAGCACATATTTGCATACACATTGGTTTCATTTTTCTATTTTACATTTGATATACTGAATCCCTGACACTAACACATACCCTACTGGATTCTGAATACTAATCCTAATATGATGGAGAAAAATAACTGAAACAGAATAGAAATACAAGCAGTTCAGAGGAGGCACGTTGTATACTTGGACTTGCCTTTTGCATTATAGAGGGTAGGAGTTATAAATCTAGTAAATTTTTTGTTGAAATAGTTTTCCATGTGCTTTTACAGTTAACAAATATGTGAATTCCTGTCTCCCTTTCACTGTATTCTATTCAGCACATGTATTTTTATATGCACATTTAGAATCCTACCTGGTATCACACGTACATTCTTGTGAGTTACATAACTTGGCAGATACAAAGTGTGAGAAGAGATCACTCCTCCTAAACGCTGTTTGAACTGAAAATTCAAACTATGGGTGAGCTTCCTAGTTGAAAAAAGTTATACATAAATCCATATCCAGTAAAATGAATATTTTTGGATCTGTGGATGATATGTATTCACGGTGTAATTCGATTGGCATATATATTGCTAATTTTTAAAATCTGTGTGTGGTTATATATATATATATATATATATATATATATATATATATATATATTCTCTCCAGATATTTCAAAATATTTAATATATGTGTCTTATTATACACTCCCTAAATTCATTCATGAATATGTATGTGGATTTATAAAAAACTTTTCACAAGATTATTCTCAGAAATATTCATTCATCTGATATACGTATTTTTTTCCTAGTATTGAAAACTAACTTCAGTGAATGGTGCATATGAATCCTAATATTTCTACAGTAACTGATCCAGTTTCACATCAATGCAAGTAGATTCCTATGGGACATGATAAGTATTTTGAAGTTCATTTTTATTTCAACACTGGTACATTACTATTTCTTCAGTTTATGCACATTATTGGATATATATTTCATCCACAAGTTCACAAATTTATAGGCATATATTTCACTTTCAATCACTTTCTGCTTCAGAAAACACGTGTTCCGCCATGTTTCAAACTGGTCTTTTCATGAGACTTCTTTCAAAACACATTATTTTTGATTTCCATAATCACTTTTGAAGCAAAACTCACACACTCTTTATGATAAACCATAAGCCTAGGATTACAATTAGACGTATAACTAGTTTTTATGAATGATTCTATATCAATATATGATTTCTTGAGAGGCAAGATGGCCGCAAAGGGAGTGCAGTAACTCCGTGTACTGCGTCACTGTGAGGGAAAATGACGAGTTAGAACGGCTAAAAGCTATCTTGTTAGGAATTTCCAGCAAAATTGGGGTGCTCCAAAACCTAGTGGAAGGATTTTCATCGCACGAGGATCAGCTTCAGGGGCTCAAATGTGAGCGATCTGTCCGTCTGTATGGAGCAGTGCTTGTTCGGCAGATCACCCCATGGCTGGAGTCTGCGTCGCGCGCTGGGAAACGACAGGCTGGTGGCGCAGATTTACAGCGATGCTAATTCTGTGGGCTCCTGCCAGCTAGGAATTTGCTGAGCTCGGAGCTGAATTCTGGGTTGGAGACGGGGAAAGGAAACGGTCCAGTTTGGATCTCCACACCGGTCAGACCACGGAGGAAGCCAGCGGCCACCATCTTGGAGAGCTGACGTCACCATCCTTGTTTTCGACTGATTGCAGCTCTTTCAGCTATAGAACAGGTAATTTCAGGCTTACAATTGTCTGCATCTCGCAGACAAATTGCTCAGACTTAGTGCTAAATAACCCGCGGAAACTGCTTCTTGGAGCCTGCTCCTATCAGAACACGCACTGAGCCCGGAGTGTCGGAGTTCCGGCTCCCGGAGCTGCTTTGGCCCAGGGCTATAGAACCCGCTGAAACTGCTTCTTGGAGCCTGCTCCTGTCGGAGCATGCACCAAGTCCGGAGAGGCCGAATTCTGGCTCCCGGAACTGTTTTGGCCCGGTGATAAAGAACCCGCGGAAACTGTTTCTCGGTTCGGGTCCTGCTGAATACTGTGGAGGCCAGAGGGGCCGAACAGAGCCGCCGCCCGGGCCCGGAACAGGTCCAGCGACCTGCCGGCGTGGTAGTCAAGAAAACCCGGAGGCAGCACTGGCACACGAGCCGGCGGGAGCTGCGCGGCGCGGCTGTCCCAGCTACCGCTCCCACCAGTGCTGACAACTGAGGTCTCTTGCACCGACTCGCCTCGGCGTGGGACTCACGGCTACCGCTCCCACCAGTGCTGACAACTGAGGTCTCTTGCACCAGATACGGCGGCGTGGCTACCAGAAGGTAAGCAAATTGGCTCGGGGTTCTCAGCCCCAAGCTCTACAAACTTAGGGCCTGAGGGAGGCCAACAAGAAGAGTGTGCCCAGGCACTAATGAAACAGCTGCTCCACGCGTGTGCAAGGTAGGCGGAACTGTGAACACCGACAAAACAGGCCCAGTGAACCGCCAGACACATCCCTCCGGTTGGGGGAGGGGCAGAGCCACCGGGCGCCTGCAAGGTAGGCGGACCCGCGACCCACCAGCAGAAAAGGCACAGCAATCTACAGAGCGGCATAGCCACCCCCCGAGCCTACAAGGTAGGCAGACCTGTGACCTACCGGCAGGTCATGCCCAAAAACCTGCGGAGGGGCACAGCTGCCCCACGTGCCTGCTAGGTAGGCTGAACCGTGACCACCAACAGAACAGGCCCAGCGGCCGGCCAGACACATCGCCCCGCCCAGGTTGGGGGAGGGGCAGAGCCGCCGGGCGCCTGCAAGTTAGGCATACCTGCGAATCACCAGCAGATCAGGCCCAGCAACCGCGGAGCGGCAGAGCCACCCCCGGGCCTGCAAGGTAGGCACACTTGCCACCCACCGGCAGGTCAGGCCCAACAAACTGCGGAGGGGCACAGCTGCCCCACGAGCCTGCTAGGTAGGCAGAACCCTGACCACCAACAGAACAGGCTCAGAGGCCGGCCAGACACATTGCCCCTCCCCGGTTGGGGGAGGGGCAGAGCCGCCGGGCGCCTGCAAGTTAGGCAGACCTGCATCTCACCAGCATATCAGGCCCAGAACCCGCGGAGCGGCAGAGCCACCCCCGGGCCTGCAAGGTAGGCGCACTTGTCACACACCGACAGGTCAGGCCCAGCAACTCTCAGAGAGACACAGCTGCTCCACGCGCGTGCAGGGTAGGCGGAACCGTGACCACCGACAAAAGAGGCCCAGTGGACCGCCAGACACATAGCTCCGGTTGGGGGAGGGGCAGAGCCGCCGGGTGCCTCCAAGGTAGGCGGACCCGCGACCCACCAGCAGAACAGGCACAGCAATCCACAGAGCCACAGAGAAACCCCCCGAGCCTACAAGGTAGGCAGACCTGCGACCCACCGACAGGTCAGGCCCAAAAACCTGTGGAGGGACACAGCTGCCCCACGTGCCTGCTAGGTAGGCTGAACCGTGACCACCAACGGAACAGGCCCAGCGGCCGGCCAGACACATCGCCCCGCCCCGGTTGGGGCAGGGGCAGAGCCGCCGGGCGCCTGCAAGTTAGGCAGACCTGCAACACACCAGCAGATCAGGCCCAGTGACCCGCGGAACGGCAGAGCCACCCCTGCGCCTGCAAAGTAGGCACACTTGCCATCCACCGGCAGGTCAGGCTCAGCAACTCTCAGAGGGACACAGCTGCTCCACGCACGTGCAATGTAGGCGGAACCGTGACCACCGACAAAACAGGCCCAGTGGCCCGCCAGATACATCACCCCGGATGGGGGAGGGGCAGAGCCGCCACCAGCGCCTTTTAGGTAGACAGACCTGCAACCGACAGACAGAACAGGCCTAGTGGCCAGCGGAGGGGCAAAACCGCTGCTCACTCCTGCAAGGTAGGCGGACCTGTGACCACCGAAAGAACAGGGCCTTCGAAAGTACAGGCACAGCGGCCTCCTGGCGTGGTAGGCACATTGCCTCAATTGAAGGAGGGGCAGAACCACCGCCAAAGCCTGCAAGGGAGACGATGCAGCTATACAAAAGCAATATAAATATATAGGGGGAAAAATCAATAACACAACAGTTTCACCAAGCAGAAAGAAACGCGATCAGTATGAAAAGACAAGGAAAAAAAGGACCACAAGCAATGCAGGTCAATTCAACTTTAGAAGAGGTAATATCTGCAGCAGATGGAATGTCAGATAAAGAATTCAGGATATACATGCTTCAGATCATCTGGAGTCTCAAGGAAGACATTAGACAGCAAAATCAGACAATGAAAGACCACTTCGACCACTTCGACATTGAATTACATAAACAAATCCAAGAAGCAAAAGATCAATTATTCAGGGAGATCGAGGTTATAAAAAACAAACAAACAGAAATCCTGGAAATGCAGGAAACAATAAACCAACTTAAAAACTCAATTGAGAATACTACCAGCAGAGTAGAACACTTAGAAGATAGAACATCAGACAATGAAGACAAAGTATTTCAACTGGAGAAGAACATAGACAGCTCAGCAAAGCTGTTAAGAAACCATGAGCAGAACATTCAAGAAATATGGGATAACATAAAGAGACCAAACTTAAGAGTCATTGGGATACAGGAAGGTATTGAGGTCCAAACGAAAGGAATGAGCAATCTATTCAACGAAATAATACGAGAAAACTTCCCAGACTTGAAGAATGAGACAGAATCCCAAATCCTAGAAGCCTACAGGACGCCGAATGTGCAAAATCATAAGAGATCCACACCTAGACACATTATAATGAAGATGCCCAACATACAGAATAAGGAGAGAATTTTAAAAGCTACAAGAGAAAGGAAGCAGATTACATTTAGGGGTAAACCAATCAGGATAACAGCTGATCTTTTAACACAGACTCTGAAAGCTAGAAGATCCTGGAATAACATATTTCATACACTAAAAGAAAATGGGTTCCAACCAAGAATTGTGTATCCCGTGAAATTAAGCTTCAGGATGGAAGATGAAATTAAAACCTTTCATGATAAACAAAAGTTAAAAGAATTTGCAGCTAGAAAACCATCTCTTCAAAACATCCTCGGCAAAATATTACAGGAAGAGGAAATGGAAAATGTCAATGGAAACCAACAGCGGGAGGTAGTACAGTGAAGGGGGGGGGAATAATCAAAGAGGAAAACAAACCATGTTTAGTAACATAAATAAACCAATATGGCTGGAAGAACACCCATATCTCAATAATAACCCTAAATGTTAATGGCTTAAACTCACCAATTAAGAGACACAGGCTAGTAGAATGGATCACAAAACAAGACCCAACAATATGCTGCCTTCAGGAGACGCATTTGATAGGAAAAGACATACTTAGACTGAAGGTGAAAGGTTGGGAAAAATCATATCACTCATATGGACTCCGGAAACAAGCAGTAGTGTCCATATTCATATCAAATAAAATAGATTTCAAGCCAAAGTTAATCAAAAGGGATGAAGATGGACACTACATACTTCTCAAGGGAACCATACACCAACAAGACATAACAATCATAAATATATATGCTCCAAAAAATGGTGCAGCTATGTTCATCAAACAAACACTTCTCAAGTTCAAGAGTCTAATAGACCACCATACAATAATCATGGGAGACTTCAACACACCTCTCTCACCACTGGACAGATCTTCCAAACAAAAGTTGAATAAGGAAACTATAGAGCTCAATAACACAATTAATAACCTAGACTTAATTGACATATATAGAATATACCACCCAACATCAAGAAGTTACACTTTTTTCTCAGCAGCACATGGATCCTTCTCAAAAATAGATCATATATTATGTCACAGGGCAACTCTTAGACAATATAAAGGAGTAGAGATAATACTATGCATCTTATCTGATCATAATGGAATGAAATTGAAAATTAACGATAAAAGAAGTAAGGAAAAATCATGCATCACTTGGAGAATGAACAATAGGTTACTGAATGATCAATGGGTTATAGAAGACATCAAGGAGGAAATTAAAAAATTCTTAAAGATAAATGAAAACACAGACACAACATTTTGGAATCTATGGGACACATTGAAAGCAGTTCTAAGAGGAAAATTTATTGCTTGGAGTTCATTCCTTAAAAAAAGAAAAAACCAACAAATAAATGATCTAATACTTCAACTCAAAATCCTAGAAAAAGAAGAGAAAAACAACAGCAAAAGAAGTAGAAGACAAGAAATAATTAAAATCAGAGCTGAAATTAATGAAATCGAAACAAAAGAAACAATAGAAAAAATTGACAAAACTAAAAGTTGGTTCTTTGAAAAAATAAAAAAAATCGACAGACCCTTAGCCACGCTAACGAAGAGAAGAAGAGAGAGAACTCATATTACCAGCATACGGGATGAAAAAGGCAATATCACAACAGACACTTCAGAAATACAGAAGATTATCAGAAATTATTTTGAATCCTTATACTCCAACAAAATAGAAGATAGTGAAGGCATCGATAAATTTCTTAAGTTATATGATTTGCCCAGATTGAGTCAGGAGGATATTGACAACCTAAACAGACCAATATCAATTGAGGAAATAGAAGATACTATCAAAAGACTACCAACTAAGAAAAGCCCAGGACCGGATGGGTATACAGCAGAGTTTTACAAAACCTTTAAAGAGGAACTAATACCAATACTTTTCAAGCTATTTCAGGAAATAGAAAAAGAGGGAGAACTTCCAAATTCATTCTATGAGGCCAACATCACCCTGATTTCTAAATCAGACAAAGACACTTCAAAGAAAGAAAACTACAGACCAATATCTCTAATGAACCTAGATGCAAAAATCCTCAATAAACTTCTGGCGAACCGGATACAAAAACATATCAAAAAAATTGTGCAACATGATCTGGTAGGATTTATCCCTGGGATGCAAGGTTGGTTCAATATACGGAAATCAATAAATGTTATTCACCACATCAATAGGCTTAAAAATAAGAACCATATGATCATCTCGATAGATGCGGAAAAAGCATTCGACAAAGTAGAGCATCCCTTTATATTTAAAACTCTAGAAAAACTAGGGATAACAGGAACATACCTCAATATTGTAAAAGCAATCTATGCTAAGCCTCAGGCTAGCATCATTCTGAATGGAGAAAAACTGAAGGCATTCCCTCTAAAATCTGAAACAAGACAGGGATGCCCTCTCTCACCACTTCTGTTCAACATAGTTCTCGAATCACTGGCCAGAGCAATTAGACAGACGAAAGAAAATAAAGGCATAAAAATAGAAAAGAAGAACTCAAATTATCACTATTTGCAGATGACATGATTCGATACCTAGCAGACCCAAAAGGGTCTACAAAGAAACTATTAGAGCTAATAAATGAATTCAGCAAAGTGGCAGGCTATAAAATCAACACGGATAAATCAAAGGCATTCCTGTATATCAGCGACAAATCCTCTGAAATGGAAATGAGGACAACCACCCCATTCACAATATCCTCAATAAAAGTAAAATACTTGGGAATCAACCTAACAAAAGAGGTGAAAGACTTATACAATGAAAACTACAGAACCCTAAAGAAAGAAATAGAAGAAGATCTTAGAAGATGGAAAAATATACCCTGTTCATGGATAGGTAGAAGTAACAACATCAAAATGGCGATATTACCAAAAGTTCTCTATAGGTTTAATCCAATGCCAATCAAAATCCCAACGGCATTTCTTGTAGAAATAGAGAAAGCAATCATGAAATTCATATGGAAAAATAAAAGACCCAGAATAGCAAAAACAATGCTAAGCAGGAAGTGTGAATCAGGCGGGATAGCTATACCAGACTTCAAACTATACTACAGAGCAATAGTAACAAAAACACCATGGTACTGGTAACAAAACCGGCGGGTGGACCAATGGTACAGAATAGAGGACACAGAAACCAATCCACAAAACTACAACTATCTTATATTCGATAAAGGGGCTAAAAGCATGCAATGAAAGAAGGATAGCATCTTCAACAAATGGTGTTGGGAAAACTGGAAATCCATTTGCAACAAAATGAAACTGAATCCCTTTCTCTCGCCATGCACAAAATTTAACTCAAAGTGGATCAAGGAACTTGATATCAAATCAGAGACATGGCATTTGATAGAAGAAAAAGTTGGCTATGATCTACATACTGTGGGGTCGGGCTCCAAATTCCTCAATAGGACACCCATAGCACAACAGTTAATCACTAGAATCAACAAATGGGACTTACTCAAACTAAAAAGTTTTTTCTCAGCAAAAGAAACAATAAGAGAGGTAAATAGGGAGCCTACATCCTGGGAACAAATCTTTACTCCTCACACTTCAGACAGAGCCATTATACCCAGAATATACAAAGAACTAAAAAAATTAGACAATGAGATAACGAATAACCCAATCAACAAATGGGCCTAGGACCTGAACAGAAATTTCTCAGAGGAGGACATACAATCAATCAACAAGTATATGAAAAAATGCTCACCATCTCTAGCAGTCAGAGAAATGCAAATCAAAACCACCCTAAGATACCATCTCACTCCAGTAAGATTGGCAGCCATTAGGAAGTCAAACAGCATCAAGTGCTGGCGACGATGTGGGGATAATGGTACTCTTGTACATTGCTGGTGGGACTGCAAATTGGTGCGGCCAATTTGGAAAGCAGTATGGAGATTTCTTGGAAAGCTCGGAATGGAACCACCATTTGATCCAGCTATTCCCCTACTCGGTCTATTCCCTAAAGACCTAAAAAGAGCACACTATAGGGACACTGCTACATCCATGTTCATAGCAGCACAATTCACAATAGCAAGACTGTGGAACCAACCTAGATGCCCTTCAATAGATGAATGGATAAAAAAAAATGTGGCATTTATACACAATGGAGTATTACTCTGCATTAAGAAATGACAAAATCATAGAATTTGGAGGGAAATGGATGGCATTAGAGCAGATTATGCTAAGTGAAGCTAGCCAATCCCTTAAAAACAAATGCCAAATGTCTTCTTTGATATAAGGAGAGTAACTAAGAACAGAGTAGGGACGAAGAGCATGAGAAGAAGATTAACATTAAAGAGGGATGAGAGGTGGGAGGGAAAGGGAGAGAGAAGGGAAATTGCATGTAAATGGAAGGAGACCCTTAGGGGTATACAAAATTACATACAAGAGGATGTGAGGGGAAAGGAGGAAAATATAAGGGGGAGAAATGAACTACAGTAGAGGGGGTAGAGAGAGAAGAGGGGAGGGGAGGGGGGAGGGGGGATAGTAGAGGATAGAAAAGGCAGCAGAATACAACAGACACCAGAATGGCAATATGTAAATCAAAGGTTCTGCAACTGATGTGATTCTGCAATCTGTATATGGGGTAAAAATGGGAGCTCATATCCCACTTGAATCAAAGTGTGAAATATGATACATCAAGAACTATGTAATGTTTTGAACAACCTACAATAAAAATTAATTAAAAAAAATATATGATTTCTTATATATTTTCAGATATCAATTCAATACATTATTTAAAGGGGAACCAGTTATATTATTTATTAACTGTATGATCTATTCATGCATTATCTCTATATTCATAGACACAGGGTACACCTATTTTTACCCTCAATACTAATTTATACGTTTTCAAAATATTCCTCAAAAAATGGTGGAAGAAATACTCATGTCACCTGATCTATATATACATTTTATCACAGTAATATTCTGGACAAAAAAATCAAAGGTCACCCTTAAGTTTGTACCAAAGCCTAAATGGAAAGTGAGCATGGATTACTAAAACCTTCCATGTCCAGGTGGCCTAATGCTCTCAAATGTCAATCTTATTGGTGACTACACTTTTGTTTCTTCCTAAGATTATATATTCAACCTCAAGCCTTTTGAAAATGTCTAATCCTATCACTCACTTTATACTTTGCCTGATTTAGTAATGTCTCTATTTATATCTATTTTCCTACATATTTTCCCCTGTTCATCATTGTGACTGACTCTTCACTTGTGCTGACATTTACATTCACTGTCTACCTGAAACCCTATTGCTTAAGAACTTTTGGTCTAAATCCTATTCTCACTCTTCTTTGTAAACCTACTGACTATCTTCCTAATCCTACCGACTATCCCTTTTTGAGTGGATGTTCTCTTCGACATTCAATAATCCAAGGTACAAGCTCCTATGCCATTGTGTATAGATTTATCTGAGGGTCTCCTTTCATTTCCAAGCAATTTCCCTTAAATAATTCAAAGCTAAGTGTACCAATTAAGGGCCCAATGCCCTTCTGGACTTCATATCTTCCATAGATTTCTGTTTTTATACTTATATTTGACCTATATATTCTTGTAAATATCATAGTTTCCCAATACCATTATTCGTCATGCAGAAGGATTCCTAACCCCAAATTGAACATGTTACTAACCCAAAACCATACATTGTTCTCTCAATCGAACTTTACAGAACAGCAGGGACAGGGTTGCTCTTAAAATACAGGAATGTAGGGCATGTTCCAGCTGTTGAGAACATCAAAGGTCCATGCAGAAATGATCCCTTGAGAAGATGTAGGCAGCTACGAAAGACCTGAGAGAGAAAAGTCATCTTCTATGGCAAACAACCTTGTCAGCATGAAGGGATGTGTATGAATCAGCCTCTCTCTTCTTAATGTAGAGAAGATGGACCAAAACAGTGCTAGGTGGAGAGCTGTTCCCGGGTGCCCATGGTTTATATACCATTCTAACTTGTGAAAGTGCCACAGGAAGTAGGGGCAGCCTCCATCTCATGGGACTCTTGAAAGCAACTGTTAGGACAAAGTGGTTGTCAAGGCAATGACCTCATTCAGTTCCTGAAGAAGTGATCTACCTCACTTCCTTGGTGATGGAACTCTCTTAACTTGGGATCCAGGAAGCCAGGCACCCGGAGCCAGTCGAGTCCCAGACCCAGTAGGCTCACTTGTTTGAATTTACCAAGGAGAGTGTCAGTCTTTCTTGGTACCTACAGATGTGAGGATGGCCAAATACCAGGAGAGCTCTGCATAGGGGCCTTTCCTGAGAAAGTAGGTAGTGGTTCACCGCAGGCTCCTGACAACTTCACAGAGTTGGCCAAGGAGACCAGATCTGAGATAGGACAGGCCATTTTGGGGGAACATAGTATGGCCCACCACTCAGAGGAAACTCCGGAGAGTCACAGAGTTACATGGGGGAAGGAGGTGTCTTTGTGGGTGTGGGTGTGATTTTGTGGTTTTGTCTCATGATGTGAGAATAGGTAGGAAAGACGGTTTGTTTGATTTGGAGTGGTCTTCTTCTAGTAAGTCGTTGGACAAGGCAAGTGTTTCTATGTCTGTGTATCCCACTGTGTCAGTGGTTGTAGACATTAGAAAATAGAATGCAACAATTGATATGTCCTGTATAGTAGAAAGATTCCCGGCATTCATCCTGCCCAATTTATGAATGGACTGCAGCTTGCCTTATCCATGGGTAACACCTGCTACCTTCCTAAGTTCCTGTTTCTTCCAGAATTCTCACCACTCTCCAGAATAGTCTCATGGTTTTGTGTCCAAAATATGTACCACCTCCAAGCTCTGTGACATTGCCATGTCCTGGATAGCTGAAGGGAATGGCGAGCATCTCAGAAAACACAGATATCAGTGTGACCAAGAAAGTCTCAGTTGAGAAACCATGCTTTCGGCCTTTTGCTTATCAATTGTTCTGTTTCCCTGAATGTCAGGAAGGTCTTTGCCTCAGGCCACCCCTTTGTGAAGCCTGAAGAAAACAGTTTTCAAATGAAAATGAATGGGCACCACCTGTGGCTCTTTGCTTAATTGCTTTGGAAAGGGATGTGTCTAAATCAGCCTCTTGGCCCTGTGTGAGGTTGTGGCTTAGATTCTCAGCACCTGATGGATATAAAGAGAGATCCCATGTGTGCATCCAAAACCAAAATGGCCAAAAGAGCAATTATTGTGAATGAAGTCTCTCGCATTCATTTGTAAGGTTCCTGACCACCATCAAGTGAGAATACGGATCCTTTGGTTCAAATGAGTTATGCACAGCCCTGCAGAGGCTAGCCCATAGGTTTTTGGGTTTTCTCATGGCTCCAAATCATATAAAGAATCTATACCTGACAGTCAGTAGGCCTCAAATTGGAGATGCAGAGCAGTATTAACAGCTAGCCTATCTGATCATTCCTGGTTCACCGGATGTGTGTCCAGGCCACCTTGACTTTAGTCAAATGAGGGGCAAGGGAGCTTATTTTTGACACTGTCTTGGGCTGCACCCCTCATGAAAAACTCCAGCCAGAGGTTATGATAAGTGTCTATATGGAAGAAGATGAGGGCCATGTGGGAGTGTTTGGTTTTAATTGTGGTCATTTGTTTGGCGGTTGGAAGAGATAACTGGATCCACCTGGGCTTGAACTCTGGCATGATTCCTCTTAGAGACTGAGTTCTGGAATTTACCTCAAAGAAGTATTGCCATGAAATGTGTTGGGATTTTAGGAGGCCACGCATGAGAAGCCTCCCTTGAAAACTGAGATCGAGTGCCAGGGTGTCTTTCCACAGTGCAGTGAGAATCTCAGCCAGGATATCACATGATTTTATTCTGAAAGACTTGGCAGCCATAGTTGAGAGTCTAAACACATATGGAACTCATATTGTAGACCTCAATGATCCTGGCTTCATGTGACCTTTTGGCCACTCTTTGGGAAGCCTTGCCTGTGAGATTTCTCCAGAGTTTTAATTTAAATGAGCTTCCTCACCACATAATGGTTCCTGCATTAATTGAAACGTACAGTGACTCCAACTTCATCCTTCAAAAATGGCTAAATAAATACCATCAAATTTCTGAAATTCCCATGACCAGGTGCCACTGGAGAACCTTTGGATATCCTGTTGCTGATCATGAGTGAAATAATTCCCCACGCAATGACACTTCACCGGGAGAATTCCAATTTTATTGCTCAAAGCTGTGTGCTTATATAGAACTAAGGGGGAGATGGTAGGGCTTAGATAAATGGCAGCAACCCGTTTATTGGCAAGTTCTTTCAGATATCAGCTCCAGAGCCCAGGAATTAGTTCTCATTGGGGCTAAGGTTCCCCACAAGTGAGATTTAAAATTGGCGCTGACGTGAGAGTTCACAAGGGTGGGAACTTTTTGCGCCACTGCAGAAATGAAGAAGGTAGGAAGAAGAAGTCCTTAGGCGCCATGTTGAGGTTTTTCTCTGGGGTATGGCTGCCATTTATTCTTTTCCCAACATTCCACCCTTTTTGTTTTCTTAGGAAGTGGGGCGTCATTTGTCAGATCCGGCTGCTTCCTGCTGTGTGGGGGTGGTGTGGGGCCTAGAAAGAGAAGTGGAGGAATGCTCAGGGAGCAGGTTTGGGATTATCATGGCAGCCAGAAATAAAACCCAGTGGCTATAGACAGCTACTTTCGTTGGGGTGAAGTCAATGAATGTTCCCTGAAGCCAAAGTTGTCGATGGCATGGAACTAGTCCTGGATGGAAGAGATTGTTGGTATCAGCCACTGGTCCTGTAACAGAGACTCTAGGAAATACTGGAAGCATTGCCTGGACATGGCGTCACCAGCACCTGAAGAAGATCAGAGCAAATAAAAACAAAATGAAGATAAAAATTAAAGGAAATGTCATTTTTTGGCAGAAGTTCCATGTTGGGGGACTGACATAGAAGAGGCCAAGGGCCATGAGAAATCTTAGAAGGTGGTAAAGACTCATGAATCCAGGATGGCAGATTAAGAGGTTCTCAGAGCTCGTTGTCTCCCGCTGTCTGATACCCATTGCATTCCATCATGCCTGGTAGTGAGCTTCATCACTGAGTTACTGTTCTCTTGGATATGTTGGGGGTTCATCGGTCATCAGAGGCTGGTAGTGCCTAAGCAAAAGCTGGTTGAAAGTTTGATTAGGAATTTTTTGCAGTTGGGTTTGAAGGCACTTCATTTTGCAGGGCAAGAGAGCACAAAAAAGGAGCATCCCAATAAGGGGCCCCAAGATATGTAGTAAGTACATGGCAAGATAGGATTGGAAGAACCCCATGATGGGATTGGAGGAGGTATGTTTGAGAAATTCGGTCGATAATTCCTGCAATTTAACAACATTTTTTTTATTAGCCCAGATTCATTAACATAATAGCAAAATTCCTCTCTGAGGAATAGGCATGTAACCCCTTTTTCTGCAGTGAGAAGATCAATTGCCCTTTGGTTCTGTAAAGCCACTTGTGCCAATGATGTAACCTGCCGCTGCAAGGAACCCAGAGACTCAGCCATGGTATTGAGTGTTTCCTGCAGTTTTTGTTGAAGGTCATTGGATGCCCATAGAGAATGACCTATAGCTCCACCAGAGAGTCCGAGACTCGTCACTGAGGTTGTTAAAATGAGGCCTACCAGAACCGGCAGAAAGACGGTGAGTGGTCTCTCAAAGAGACCATTTTGGTCTCTCAAAAATGGAAGAATGACAGGGGAGGAAATCATCTAAGTTTTCCAAGCAATTATGAGTTGGTGTGTGAGACATGGGAGTCATTGGGAGAAGTGAGGCAGGGTTCAGTGCAGAGCAGGGGAGGAAAATAATATTAGGGTTTTCCAGAAATGAAGTGAGGAGCGACAGAACTCTGGATGTAGGGAGGGTTTGAAGGCCCTTTTAAGGTAAAAGATCTTTCAAGTGATGTGGGGAGTAGATAGTTCAAGGGGCCCCAAAAGTCAGATTAGAGGCTTCTTTGTGTAAAATTTGTCCAGTAGCCAGAGCTCTTAAGCAAGGGGCCCATCCACGGATGGAAAATAAGAAACCATGTCCTCCAGGTCACATAGATGCAGACCCAGGTTGATGGTTTCACTAGAAAGGAAGCTAAAGCACGTGACAACAACATATATTTCAAGTGCCCAACCTCACAGGCAGTATCTCAAGAAGTCTCTAGGACAACAGACCTCCATGTTTTTGAAGTGTTTACCCTGTCCCTTACTTTTGGAAACTCCTCTAACACTTCCAAGGTTGTGAACTCCTGATCGCATTCCATTCCAGATATGTATTCATGGATTTTCTAACTCTTCTCCTCTAATTGTGTCTTACATGGGGTGAAGGTGTTGTCAAGGTATTGGTCTGGATGAGAGTGGGAAGATTTTTGTGTAGCACATATTTACATACACATTGGATTCATTTTCCAATTTTCCATTGGAAATACTGAATCCCTGTCAGTAACCCATACCCTAATAGACTCTGACTACTAATCCTAATATGATGGAGACAAATAACCCAAACATAATATTAATACAAGCAGTTCAGAGGAGGCATGGTGTATCGTTGGTCTTGCCTTTTGCATGATATAGTTTAGGAGTTATAAATCTTGTCAATTGTTTGTTGAAATAGTACTCCATGTGTTTTTAAAGTTAACACATATGTGAATTTCTGTCTCCTTTTTTCTGTAGCCAATTCAGCACATGTATTTTTATATGCACATATAAAATCATACCTGGTATCACACGTACATTTTTGTGAGGTGGCTAACTTGGCAGAAACAAAGTATGAGAAGAGATCACCCCTCCTAAACGCTTTTGGAACTGAAAATTCAAACTATGAGTGAGATTTTTAGTTGAACAACATTATATATAAATCCATGTTCAGTAAAATTATTATTTTTGGATCGGTGGATGATATATATTTCACGATGAATTTTGATTGGCATATATATTGCTACTTCCTAATGTTTCTCTGTGTGATATATATATATATATATATATATATATATATATATATATATATATATATATATTTTTCCAAATATAAAATATATGTGTCTTATTATACACTCCCTTAATAATTCACTCATGCTCATGTATGTGGTTTTATAATCAAATTTTCATACGATTATTTTCAGAAATATTCATCCACCTGAAATACATATTTGTTTTCTAGTACTGAAAACTCACTTCACTGAATGGTGCAAACAAATCCTTATATTTCTACAGTAACTGACCCAATTTAACATCAATGCATGTAGATTCCAATGGGGCATGATGTGTATTTTGACGTTCATTTTATTTAACACTGGTACATTACTATTTCTTCAGTTTTTGTACATCATAGTATAAACATTTCATCCATAAGTTCACAAATTAAAAGACATTTGAAACACATTCAATCTCTTCCTGCTTCAGTACACATGTATTCCTCCTTGCTTTTGACTGGTCATTTCATGAGACTTCTTTCCAAACACATTATTTTCGATTTCCATAATCAATTTTGAAGCAAAACTTACACACTTTATGATAAACCACAACCCTAATATTACCATTAGATGTATAACTTGTTGGAATAAATGTATGTATATCAATATAACATTTACTGTGTATTTTCAGATATCAATTTATTCCAATTTCTAAAGTTGGAATCAGTTATATTATATATTCACACATGGTACACCTATTTGTGCCCCCAATACTAATTTATATCTCTTCTAAATATTGCTCCCAGAAATGGTGCAAGAAATACTCATGTCACCTGATCTACATATACATTTTATCACAGTAATATTCTGGCCACAAAATGCAAAGTCACACTTACAATTGTACCAAAGCCTAAATGGAATGTGAGTATGGATTATGAAAATCACCCATGTCCATGTTGCCTAATGCTCTCAAATGTCAATCCTATTGGTGACTACATATTTGTTTCTTCCTAAGATTATGTATTCAACCTCAAGCCTGTTGAAAATGTCTAATCCTATCAATCACTTCATCATTTGCCTGATTTCCTAATGTCTCTAATGATATCTGCTTTCCTATATATTTTCCCCAGTTCATCATTGTGACTGACTCTTCAAATGTGCTGACATTTACATTTTCTGTCTACCTGAAACCCTATTGCTAAAGAACTTTTTGTCCAAATCCTATACTGACTCTTTTTTCTAATCCTATCAAGTATCTTCCTAATCCTACCAACTATCCTTTTTTGACTGGATGTTCTCTTCAACATTCAATTTTCCAAGGTACAAGGTCCTATGCCATTATGTATAGATTTATCTGAGACACATGTGCACAACATAATTCAGAGTAAAGTATCCCAATCAAGGATCCAATGCCCTTTTGGGCTTCAAATCTTACCTAGATTTGTGTTTTCATACATATATTTCACCTCTATATATCCTTATAAATATTGCAGGTTCCCAATACCATTATTCATGCAGCAGAAGGATTCCTAACCCAAATCAATCATGTTATTAACCCTAACCATACTTTGTTTCCTCAACCTAGCTTTACAGAAAAGCAAGGACAAAGTTGGTCTTATATAGAAATGTAAGAGATCTTCCACCTGCTGAGAACCTCAAAGGTCCATGCAGAAGTGAACCCTGGGGAAGATATAGAAAGCTATGAAGGACCTGAGAGAGCGAAAGCCATCTTTCATGACAAAAAAAAAAAAAAAAAAAAAAAAAACAGGTCAGGATGAAGGGGTGTGTCTGAAGCAGTCTCTCTCTTCTTAATGTAGAGAAGATGGACCAAACCAGGCTTGTGTGGAGAGCTGTTTACGGGTGCCTATGTTTGATATACCATTTTTACTTGTGAAAGTGTCACAGGAAGTAGGGGCAGCCTCCATCTATTGGGACACTTGGAAGCAACTGTTAGGACAAAGATGTTGCCAAGGCAGTGACCTCATTCAGTTCCTGAAGGAAGTGACCTATATAACTTTCTTGGTGATGGAACTCTCTGAACTTGGGATCCAGGAAGCCAGGCACCCAGAGTCATTCCCATTCCCAGTCCCAGTGGCCACACATGTTTGGATTTACCAAGGACAGAATCGGTCTTTCTGTGTAACTACTGATGTGAGGATGGCCAAATTTCAGGAGAGCTCTGAAGAGGGGCCTTTCCTGAGAAAGCAGGTCGTGTCTCACTACTGGCACCTGACAACTTCACAGTGTTGGCCAAGGAGACCAGATGTGACATAGGACAGCCCATTTCGGGGAAACGTAGTATGTCCCATCAGTCAGAGGACACTCCGGATAGTCACAGACCTACTTGGGGGAAGGAGTTGACTTTGTGGGTGTGCGTGTGAGTTTGTGGTTTTGTCTCATGATCTGAGAATATATAGGAAAGTCGGTTTGTTTGATTTGGAGTGGACTGTTTCTAGTAAGTCTTTTGACAATGCGAGTGTTTCTATGTCTGTTTATCCCACTGTGTCCGTGGTTGTAGACATTAGAAAAGAGAATGCATCAATGGATGTGTCCTGTCTAGTAGAAAACTTCACAGCATTCATCCTGCCCAATTTATGAATGGACTGTGGCTTTCCTAATGGATGGGCAACAACTACTATCTTCCTAAGTTCCTGTATGTCTTCTTGAATTCTGGCCACTCTCCAGAATAGGTTCAGGGTTTTGTGTCCACGATATGTACCACCTCCAAGCTCTGTGACATGGCCATGTACTGGATAGCTGAAGGGAATGGGATCATCTCAGAAAACTCAGATATCATTCGAGAAACCCTGCAATGGGCCATTTGCTTATCTATTGTTCTGTTGCCCTGAATGTCAGAAAGGTCTTTGCCTCAGGCCACTCCTTTGTGAAGCCTGAAGGAAACGGTTTTCAAGGGGAATTAATGGGCATCACCTGTTGCTCTTTGCTTAATTGCTTTGGAAAGGAATGTGTCTGCATCAGACTCTTGGCCATGTGTGAGGCTGTTGCATAGATTCTCAGCACCTGATGGATCTAAAGAAAGTTCCCACGTGTGCTTCCAAAACCAAAATGGCCAAAAAAGCAGTCATTGTGGACGAAGTCTCTCGCCTTCCTCTGTAACGTTCCTAACCTCCATCAAGTGAAAATAGGGATCCTTTGTGTCAAATGAGTTCTCAAAACCCTGCAGATGATAGCCCATATGTGCTTGGGTTTTCTCATGATTCTAATTCACATAAAGAGTCTATACCCGAGAGTCAGTAGGCCTCAAATTGGAGAAGCAGAGCAGTATTTATGGCAGGCTTATTTGATCACTCCTGGTTCTCAGGAAGCGTGTCCAGGCAACCCTGACTTTAGGCAAATTATGGGCAAGGGAGTTTATTTTGTACACTGTCTTGGGCTGAGCCCCTCATGGAAACCTCCAGCCACAGGTTATGATGAGTGTCTATATGGAAGAAGATGAGGGACTTGTGGGAGTGTTTTGGTTTTAATTGTGGTCATTTGTGTAGTGCTTGGAAGTGATGACAGGGTCTACCTGGGCTTGAACTCTGGTGTGATTCCCCTTAGAGTCTGAGTTCTGGAACTGATCTCAGAGAAATATTGCCATGAACTGTGTTCAGATTTTAGGAGGCCACGCATTGGATTTCCCCTTGGAAACTGAGATCAAAAAAGAAGGGTGACTTTCCACAGAGCCTTGGAATCTCAGCTAAGATATCACATGATTTTATTCTGAAAGATGTGGCAGCCATAGTTGACAGTAAGAACACCCATGGACGTCGCATTGAAGACCTCAATGGGCCTGGCTTCATGTGACCTTTTGACCACTCTATGGGATTACTTGCCTGTGAGATTTCTCCAGAGATTTCATTGAAATGAGTTTCCTCACCATTTAATGGTTCCTGAATGAACTGAAACCCACAATGCCTCCAACTTCATCCATGAAAAATGGCTAAATAAATACAATAAAATTTTTGAAATTCCCTTAACCAGGTGGCACTGGAGAACTTTTGGATGTCTTTTTCCTGATCATGAGTGTACAAGAGAATGCCATGATTGACGGGGTTTCATGAAAATGGTGTAGAACAAAGATGCCAGTAAGTTGGACCCTGCTGAGTAGTGGGCCTATTGCAGTGGTGGGCAGGTGTGTGATAATACATCTGTGGTGTGGCCAGGAGGATTTTCCATTGCCTTCAAAATGGCTTGTGACTGATATGGTGCAGCCAGCAGACCCCTCTTGTTACATGGAGAGGTTTCTGGGCAAAGTTCAGAGTCAGATTTCTATGGACAAATGGGCAAGCTTTGTGAGATAGAAGCCTGGTTGGTGCATTCTCTGTCACCACAAGTGACAGAACTCCCTCCAATACTGGGTCCCAGTTGAACTCGTTGTATTTCATGAAGCAAATACCAAACTCCCAGTGCAGCAGCAAGAAACACCACGAAAAGTGGAGGATGACCAAATGGCTTCACAGTTCACACGGGGAGACACTTAGCACCAAGTGGCCACAGTTTACCTACAAATACAAAATTCAGCACTGCTGCCTCATGTTCATTAGAATACAAAAAACCATGTCCTCCAGGTCACGTAGATGCAGACCCAGCTTTTATGGTGTCACTAGAAAGGAAGCTAAATCTCCTTGCAACAACATATATTTCAAGTGCCCAACCTCAGAGGAAGTTTCTCAAGAAGTCTTTAGGCCGGCAGAGCTCCACGATTTTGGAGTGTTTACCTGTTAGACCAGGACGCTAGAAAAGACCACTGACTCAAATTAAAATCAAATAAAATTAAGCTTATTATTTCCACCTGCCGTGCTGCCTCTCCCTCCCAAAATGGTGGGAACAAGACAGCATCCCCAGCTTTCCTACAGCCCAGTTTTATAGCCCAGAAAGTTACACAAAAGGGGGGTTACAGATAACAGAACTCTGATAAACATCACATTAAAGGTAGTTTACAATTTTTTTGCTGTCCCTACATCAGAATTCATGAGGACCATTAGAGCCTCAGAGAGGGTTGTTGTCTGGCCAGAGAAGGCAAATATTTATGATGTGTCACTAAAGTTTCAGAGAGGGCTGCTATCTGGTCAGAGAGCTGGGCATGCGTGAGTTCAAGGCGTGGGCAGGCATTCCACGCAGGTTCAGAATTTGAAGTAATTTATGGTAAAGCCAAAATTATCTTTTCATGGCTTTGTGGCATGATGGCTCCCAATTTTAATAAAAGATCAGGTTGGGTCTACAATTTCCCCCTTTTCTCTGTGTCCCTTTCAAATCTTTGATAGATTATGGGAAGAACACTGAGGAAATTTTAATCCCTCAGATAAGAGTCTCCAAATTTTTACAACTCACCCCAAACCGATCTCCCTGATTTTACCTGACTTAATTAATTATTTATATTGATAGTCTATTTATCTTTCTCTCCATTGTTGTAAAAAGAGTGGCATCACTAATTTTTTCTTCTTCTGTCCTGAGACAGGGTGACGTGAGTGGGCTCGTCGTGAGGGACATGAGTTGCCTATTAGAAGTCAGTTGAGAGACATGAGTTGCCCTTTAGAAGTCAGTTCAGTTTGAAGTCAGGTTGGGGAAGAACAGGTTGTAAAGTCATCTGTGAATGGATTCTTCTATGAGTGAAACAAAAACCATGAGTACTGAATAAATGTTGCAGCAGCTGGAACATGTCACTGTATAGAAATTCCCTCACCAGTCTTTAATATCCCCAATTATCAGGACTGTCAACTTAATATTTAACTTTAAGTGTTACAGTTGGCCCTCCCAATAAGACACAGTTTAATAATTTAATGTCATCTGATCTTGTAAAAATCCTTTTACTAGTATGACCTCTGCGTCTAATAGAGAAACCTTTAATTCTGTTACTCAGGGCTGGATAATCGTACTAGCAAACACCAAGCCTACCTGTGTAGGTTAGGAATATCTGTAGGTCTTAAACTGAAAACTTCTGCCTGTGGCAGCTCTTCTTGATAGTCTCTTTTTATAAGTATTAGGCATTACTGTGTGAGAATCCTTCTTTGTTGGCTCCAGTCTTACTTATTTTGGGAGGGTAAGATAAAGTGCATACCTTAAAATTTTATTATTATTATTATTATTATTTAAAATGCCCAGGAGTGGCTGTATTTTGGTCTTAACTGTCTTTGCTAAGTGTTTAAGATGAAGCAGTCAAACTGACTTTTGTTTCTATCTATTGTTAACAGTCAGCTGAGCTTTTGTGGGAATCAATTCTGGGGAAACTTGAGAAGAGATTCTCAGTTCTGCTAGTGCCATTTGCGCTAGGTGGGTCCAGGTCTTGCTTGACCATTTGGCTTCCCTCAGAAGCATCATGGATGTCTCCTTTCTATGATGACTCCCCTCTTTGTAACAAATGCACTGATTGGCTTTCTGTTCTCCAGTGGTCTCATTAATCTCCCTGATCAGGAGGTTATGTGGCTCAGAGTTGCAAAGCTCTTTAGAGAAGTCCCCTGTTCCCTGGATTCAGACTGACTCAGAGGGCAAGAGTCAAATATTGGTTTTCTTGGCCCTTTTCATTTAACATTCATTTTAAATCCTAATCTTAAAAATCCAGCAAATAAATTTTAACAGCCTTACATTAAGAGTACTGGGCTTTAATGTCTATAACTTTATAATTACCTTTTTATTAATTGGGATCTGTATTATTCTGTCTGTATTGTAGTTGATGACTTATTATCTTGAATAAACCCATGTTGTGTTCTTAAAGCAACACATTTGTAAAACACTAACAGGGAATATTTAGATCACTTATAAGAAAATTTCAAACTAAAATTAACAAAAGTAAAAATACTTAGTTCGTGTAATATCTTCCCTGAATTTTTTGGCTGAATTATACATTATATCCCCTGTTTGAGATCCTAGGAATATTGACAATAAAAAAAACCTTTTTAACATAACTTTAAAGAAATATTATCTGACCTAATGGTTTCATAGTCATTCTCACATGTAGTAAGATGGGACACACAGCCTTATCTCAGGTAAGGCAGGGCTCTTTATAAATCTTAACTATTTTAGTTCTAAAGCTGATCTTTATTTTTAAATATCATTTGACAATGTTTAAATAAATTGTTTGAGGTCACATGAACATTAGCTAACACCATATGATATCACATTTAAAACATGAATTAAAGAAAGGCTGAAAGTTTTTAACCTTTACAAAGATTAGGCTCTAATTAACTTAAAAATACATTTAAATTGTTCCCCAATGTAAAAAGTAACATAAAAATTTACATATCTTATTGATAACAGGTAAATAAATCCACAATATATTTTTTTACCACACAACTTCAGAGCACCAGCTTGATATAATACTCTTTAAACGTTTCTACCTTACAGACTTGCATACCTGTAAGATATGAAAACATTAATAGCATAACAATTACATTTATGTTTCTACATTAATCAAGTTTGGCTTTTAAAGAAATGGCAGTACAGTGCTCTAAAATAACAGTTTTTATTTAATCAGTTGTTTAATTTTTATGGTTGCTTGCTCTAGAAAACATAAATCTTAATAAACTCAATGTTATGGGTAAACTTATGTTTTAAGAAATTTTTGTCTCATTAACACATGACTGATTTTTACAATCTTATACAGAGTTTACTAAAAAAAATACAGATCTTAGTAAATCAATCAGATATCTAACAAAAGTACTCATGAATGAGTAATCCCATATCAAATTTACTTTACTTATTTATCAAAAAGTTAGAGAAATGTATTGAACAGTGTAAACCATTTTTATGTTGAAGGAAAGGTACTAGAGCCAAGGCATATTAGACATTTTGTAGATGTTAATATTTTGTTAGATGTTTGAACACCTAGAAAACTTTGTGAGCTTAAATTTAAAGACATTTGTTTTTATCTCTTTATCCAATTTAAATTGAAACATTTAAATCAGGTGAATTAAAGATCTTTGGATCCACTTTTTTCAAATTTGTTTTTACGAGCGCTATTTTTTTATGAGCGCTCCTTATATATGTTAATTTGTGTATCATATATATGACATACGGACATATGTATATATAGACATACAACACATAACAATTTGTGCACACATAATAATAGTAAAGGCCTTGTAGCTTTTCGTAGTTGAAATCTTTATTGCAATGTTTCAAAAAGTCCACAGTTGGTCAAAGATAGAACTGATCAGAAAAACATTAACCTAGGTCTGTATGCTCAAAATCATGAGGTCAAAAAACATAAAGTATCTAAGAAAAAAAATAAGAGTCCTAGAAAAAATGACTTGCCAGTAATTAGTAAATAACATACAATTTACCTTTTTTTCCCTTAGACCTCAAATCACTCTCCTACAAAGCTTGCAGGCTTCTTTCATTTGCATTTCAACAGAAGTCATGGCTGAGGTCTGGAAGGAGCAGCAAAAAAACTGCTATTCTGAACAGACATCTCAGGACTAAGGCATTTTAACCATAATTTTCAGGTTCAGATGTTGAAAATTATGATACAAGTTTAAGATACAATTCACAAAATTTTATATCTTTACATCTTGTTTTGTCAACAGACACCATACTATGATTTACTATTTATGTCCAAATTAATGCACTTGTACACACAGTGACATTTTCCCAGGCTACCCAATTCAAAATTGGTGAAAAAAAAAAAAGACCGTATGATTGGGAAGTTTCTTGCCAACTTGGAAGTAGAGTTCTTCAGTTATCCATCCTAAGTATTTAAGTTCTCTGGCATGAATTATCTGAAATCATAAACTAAACAATTACCTAAACCCGACTTTTTACTCCAAGATTGTGCAATGCTTCAAAAACCCATTCAGTTACCAGATTGTTAAAATAAAACATCATCATTTAGACACACATTCAGCTAAGATCATTCCCCAAAAACTATTTATAATATCAACACATTATTGCAGATGCCTTAAAGGGCCAGAAACTAAGACACAATACAGACAGAAAGGAGGTCCAGACTATGGCTGTCAGACAGAACCCTTTAAACCAGAGCAGATAAGAGAAAAATCTCCTACAGCAGTGGCACCATAGATGTCCCCACAAGGGGACCAGATGTTTTCACAGAAGGGCAACCTGAAATGTAAAATAAACTGTCTCCATGGTGACTTTACTGCATTTAGTGTCACCTTTTTCTTTTTCTCTTTTTTTAACAAGACAGAGGTGGCATAATCCTTACAGTGCAGGGAAGGAAGGAGGTAATTCCCTGAATCAACAGGGCTTTGGCAGATGCTGGGAGTCCCTCAGTTTCCCCTTTTACATACAGGATTAGCTCCTCTGATTCAGTTCCACATCAAGCATGCTCTATCTCCTAACATTTCAGTAGATAGCTCTCACAAAGTTCCAGGGCGGAGGGTGGGTACAAGATTTGTAACTTAAAGTTTTTTTTCCTGACCTTGAAGCCAATTAATACAAATTTAATAATGAGGACTGGGTTTTGAGAAAAAGAAAAAAGGAGTTTTATTGCTTGGCTAACAAAGGAGAAACACAGGGGACTCTGCCAAAGTTGTGACTCTCTTTATCTGGAGGGACAAGGGGTTTTAAAGGAGTTTCACTTGTTAACCTGGGAGATACTCAGTTCTTAGGTCCCCAGCAGGCATAGCCCTCTGCAATGGGTGTGCTCCAGGCAGCCAGCTAGGGGCTTCTATCATCCTGCTTTACAATGGGGGATAAAGTTCATTGCAGTTCCTTAAAACACAGTCCAAAGGGGTGTCAGGCTTAATCTCTTTATTTCTGATTTTCATGTCCAATATACTTAAGTTTTTACCACCAAAATCACACAACAAAACGAACAAAAACAAACAAACAAAAAACCAAAAAATAGAACACAGAACACAAAAAAACAGAAACCCAGCGCCTAAACACAGAAACAGGGCAAGAGTGCAACATCTTGCTAAAGCTCCAGGGTAGGAGCGCATGCGTGCCCGTCGGCACCTCTCTACAGTTCCAGAGGAATTCCCTACAGAACAGAACAGAGGACAGAAAGATTCTCGTTACTGTCCTGGACAGAAGTATATGTGAGCCTCCCCGTGCCACATCTCTGTCATCAGAAGAGATCTCCCTTAACCAGATATCAGATGTTATAAAGGAGCCACTTACCTATGGAGGCGTCCTCCATCAGGTGCTTGCTAATAGTTTTAGTGCAGAGGTTCACTGCAGTGCTCCCTGGACTAAAGGCTCTCTTCCAAATATAAAGAAGATGGACCAAATCAGGCTTGTGTGGAGAGCGGTTCCTTGGTGCCTATGGTTGATATACCATTCTAATTTGTGAAAGTGCCACAGAAAATAGGGTAAGCCTCCTTCTCATGGTACGCTTGAAAGCAACTGTTTGGACAAAGTGGTTGCCAAGGCAGTGACCTCATTCAGTTCCTGAAGGATGTGACCTCACTTCAATCCCTTGGTAATGGAACTCTCTGAACTTGGGATCCAGGAAGCCAGGCACACAGAGTCAGTCTCAGTCCCAGTCCCAGTGTCTCACTTGCTTCGATTTAGCAAGGACAGAGTCAGTCTTTCTTGGTACCTACTGATGTGAGGATGGCCAAATGCCAGGAGTTCTCTGAAGAGGGGCCTTTCCTGAAAAAGTAGGTAGTGGCTCACAGCTGGCTCCTGACCACTTCACAGAGTTGGACAAGGAGACCAGATCTGAGACAGGAAACGCCATATCGGGGGAACATAGTATGGCCCAGCAGTAAGAGGATACTCTGGAGAGTGAGAGACATACTAGGGGAAGGAGGTGCCTTTGTGGGTGTGGATGTGTGTTTGTGGTTTTGTCTCATGTTCTGAGAATAGGCAGGAAAGTCGGTTTGTTTGGTTTGGAGTGAACTGTTTCTAGTAATTTGTTTCACAAGGTGAGTGTTTCTATGTCTGTGTATCCCACTGTGTCCGTGCTTGTAGACATTAGAAAAGAGAATGCATCAATGGATGTTTCCTGTCAAGTAGAAAGCTTCCCAGCATTCATCCTGCCCAATTTATGAATGCACTAGGGCTTGCCTTATCGATGGGCAACACCTGCTATTTTCCTAAGTTCCTGTTTTCTTCCTGAAATCTAGCCACTCTCCAGAATAGGTTCATGCATTTGCATACACGATATGTACCACCTCCAAGCACTGTGACATGGACATGTACTGGATAGCTGAAGAGAATGGCAAGCATCTCAGAAAAGTCAGATATCACTGTGACCCAGAAAGTCTCAGTAGAGAAACCCTGCGAAGGGCCTTTTGATTACCTATTGTTCTGTTGCCCTGAATGTCAGGAAGGTCTTTGCCTCAGGCCACGCTTTTGTGAAGCCTGAAGAAAACAGTTTTCAAACGGAAATGAATGGGCATCACCTGTGGTTCTTTGCTTAAATGCATTGTAAAGGGATGTGTCTGAATCAGCCTCTTGGCTCTGTGTGAGCCTGTGGCTTAGATTATCAGCACCTGATAGATCTAAAGAAAGATCCCATGTGTGGATCCAAAATCAAAATGGCCAAAAAATCAGTCATTGTTGATGAAGTCTCTCGCATTCCTCTGTAAGGTTCCTGACCTCAATCAAGTGAGAAAAGGAATCCATTGGGTCAATTGAGTTCTTCAAAGCCTTGCAGATGCTAGCCCATAGGTTCTTGGGTTTTCTTATGAATCCAATTCAAATAAAGAATCTAAACCCCACCGTCAGTAGGCCTCAAATTGAAGAACAGAGCTGTATTAATGGCAGGCATATTTGATCACTCCTGGTTCACAGGAAGGGTGTCCAGGCCACTCTGACTTTTGGCAAATGAGGGGAAAGGGAGATTATTTGGGACACTGTCTTGTGCTGCGCCTCTCATGGAATCCTCCTGCCAGAAGTTATGATGAGTGTCTATTTGGAAGAAGATGAGTGCCATTTGGGAGTGTTTTGGTTTTAATTGTGGTCATTTGTGTGGTGGTTGGTAGAGATAATTGAGTCCATCTTGTCTTGAACTTTGGTGTGATTCCCCTTAGAGACTGTGTTTTGGAACTGACCTCTGAGAAGGTACAAGGTTCTGTGTCATTGTATATCCATATTTCTGGGACATCTCTACGGAACGTAATTCAAAGCTAAGTATACCAATCAAGGGCCAAATGAACTTCTGGGCTTCAAATCTAACCTAGATTTCTGTTTTCATACTTATATTGAAAGGTTAATAAAATAGGTACTTGTCACTTCCTGTTTTTCTGTATGCTTAATAAAACACTGTTGAAATCTTGAGAACTGTTTGCTCTTCTTGTTCCCAGAATGTGCTGCCCAGAACTGCCAAACTGCAGAATGTACTCCATCAACCATTTGCACGCAAACCGCCCACTCGCCCTTACCCATCAATAAACTTCCCTCCCTGCCCTCTCCAAGGAAAATATATAAGCACTTCTTAAGCTGTTCTCAGGGCTCTCTGCTCTATTCAAGCGAGCTCTGAGCCCTTGCATGCCGGACTCCCAATAAACCCTTTGCTGTTGCATTAGACAGTCTCTTGGTGGTCTCTTTCATCGATGCTCACCCGACCTTTACTTCTGGTGGCCCCAGCGAGATCCGGCAGCTGCAGATGAAAGACCCCCAACGGGATGCTCTGGGGGTAAATAAGGCCCCTCTTTCTGGTTTCAGGATTCAGGTTAGGGTTTGACAAAATGGCTATTGGTAAAGAGCGTGAGCTCTCTCCCACGGTGGCTGACACACATGTCACAGAGCCGCAGGCCATGTCCCTGGGGGATGGACTCGGGAAATTGAGGAACCATAGTCTCCTCGACTCAGTGATATTTTCTTTCAGATTCGGAATTGCCAGCCCATCAGGTTTTTCCGGCTACTCAGTCCTGGTCTCAGTATTGGACGTCCATTGCCTGTCTTTATTGTCTTGTCTTGTCTGTGTCATGTGTTGTTGCTTTCACTGTCTGTGTATATTTCATTATGGGACAGAGCACTTCAATGCCTCTGTCCCTGACCCTTAATCACTGGACCAAAGTCTGCTTAAGGGCTCAGAATCTTTCTTTTTCATTAAAACACCAGACCTGGCAGATTCTGTGTCTCAGAATAACCCACCTTTGTAGTCGGATGGCCTCTAGAAGGATGTTTCTACTTCGCACTAATTTGAAAAGTCTGAGATATTGTCTTTCAGCCGGGGCCACATAGACATCCAGATCAATAGCCATATATCTTAACTTGTCAGGACCTCTGCAAATCTCCTCCTCCATGGGTGAAGCCTTTCCTTGTCCCTGCACCCACTCCTACTCCTTCCCCTATGATTCTATCTCTCAAACTCTCTGTTCCTCAACCTCCACCCTCTGTTCTCCCTGAGTCTCAAGACTCTACTCGTCCTTATCCTCTGCCCTTGTCCCCCAACCCCCAAAACCCTGTAAGTAATTCCCCTGCTGCTGACTCAGCCTCTCCACCATTCGAGGAAGCCAGAATGGCCCAGCGCCCTCAAGATGACTGTCCCATGACACACACAGCGCCTCCTTCCCTGGAGGAAGCTGGCCCGGCTAAAAAAACTCAGAGAACTCGCCAACGTTTTCACACCTACCTACTTGGAATGACTGCCAACAACTCCTAGGGACTCTCTTCATGACAGAGGAATGAGAGAAAAACCTCCTGGAAGCTAGAAAAAAATATCCTCGGACCTGATGGGCGACCAACACAACTTCCCAACATAATAAAAGCTGCCTTCCCCTTTAACCAACCCAACTGGGACCCCAACACCTTTGAAGATAGGGAGCATCTGTCCAATTATTGCCAGGCTCTAATTGCGGGTATCCAAGGGGCCGCTAGGTGACCAACTAATTTGGCCATGGTAAGAGAAATTATTTAAAGGCCTGATGAATCTTCCTCTATGTTTCTAGAGAGAATTATGGAGGCATATAAGAGATATACTCCTTTCGATCTTCAGGCAGCAGATCAAAAGGCATCTGTCACGATGGCCTTAATTGTTGAAGCTGCCATGGATATTAAAAAAAAAAGTTAAAAGAGAGATTTAGTCAGAGAAGCCGAAAAAGTATACTATAAGAGAGAAACAGGGAAAAAGAAAGGGAGCAGAGGGAGGATGAGAGAAGCAAAAGAAAGACTAAGGCATTGACTAAGATCCTGGTCACAACAAGAAAGAGGCCAGAAATTAAGACATAAGGTGACAGGAAGCGATACCTGGGCCCGTGAAACAGGCCACCCCTGGCCTCAGATCAATGTGCCTACTGTAAAAAAAAAGGACACTGGGCCAAAGAGTGCCCTATAAAGAGACAGACATGCCAGCCAGCCATTCTGACTCTGGGGGATGACTAAGAAAGTTGGGGCTCAGATTCTTTCCCCTAGCTCAGGGTAAGATTTGAAGTGTAGGGGACCCCAGTAAACTTTGAAGTGAATACAGGAGCAGTATACTCAGCCCTTAAGGCCCCATTGGGCCGTCTATCAAATAAAAGGTCTGTAGTTCAAAAGGCTAATGGCAGTAAATATCGGGCTTAGACTACTAAGAGGACCATGGACCTGGGGAAAGGAAAAATCCATCACTCCTTCCTAGTAATCCCAGAATGCCCACACCCATTGATGGGCAGAGATCTGCTCACCAAGCTCTGGGCCAAAATAACTTTTAACCCTGAAGGCCCCCAAATGAAATTTCTAAATCCTTCAGTAAAAACTCCTATAGTCACGGCTTTAACTATATTAGTAGAAGATGAACGTCCACTCTTCACACCCCCCAAGACTGATCAAACAGGCAAGCTACCCCAGAAATGGATAACAGATTACCGAGATGCCTGGGCAAAAACTGCTGTGTTAGGCCTGGCCGTGAAACAACCTCCAATAACAGTGGAGTTAAAAACCTCAGCCTCCCCAATCAATGTCAAATAATATCTTCTAAGCATAAAAAGCTAAAGATGGGATAAGGCCCTATATTCAGAAATATCTGGCCTTAGGGGTCCTAAGGCCCTGTCAATTGGCCTGGAACACTCCCCTGCTATTAGAAGAAAAAGCCAGGAACCAGGGACTATCACCCTGTTAAAGACCTAAGAGAGATCAACAACAGAGTGCAGGACATTTACCCCACGGTACCTAATCTGTTCAATCTGCTTTGCACTCTGAACCCTGAGCAGAAATGGTATACTGTTCTGGACTTAAAACAAGCTTTCTTTTGCTTGCCTCTGCATAAAGATAGTCAGTTGCTGTTTGCTTTTGGGTGGGTAGACCCAGAAACCGGAAAGTCTAGTCAACTAACTTGGACTAGACTCGCAGAGGGGTTCAAAAACTCCCCCACTCTCTTTGATGAAGCCCTTCACAGAGATCTCAACAATTTCACAACTACACACCCCGAATTCACCCAGCTTCAATATGTGGATCACCTGCTACTGGCATCCAACACCAAGGAAAACTGTGAACTGGGACCCAAGCACTATTATCCGAGCTTGCTCAACTCAGGTATAGAGCTTCGGCCAAAATTGCCCAATTTGCCAGCAAGAAGTAATCTTCCTCGACTATTTCCTTAGGGGCGGTAAACGATGGCTCACTGAGCCCAGAAAACAAACCATTGAGCAGATACCAACCCCATCTTACAGCAGACAACTAAAAGTTTCTTGGGATTGCTGGGTTTTGCAGGTTATGGATAAATGGGTTTGAGTCCTTAGCTGCTCCTTTATACCCGCTGTTAAAGGGAGATGCCCAATTCCAATGGACCCCTAAGTACCAGGAAGTTTTAGATAACATCTAAGGACACTGACTTTGAACGCGTCAACGTTACTGAGCTCAGCCTGCAATTACAGAAAGCCCTACACTACGTTAAAAATGTACATCAACTCACTCACCTTGGTTCAAAGAAACTGCAGGCATTCCTGTAGGATTAAGAACAGAGTTTTCCACTAACTGACTCACAGCGAAAGGAAATAATTGAACTGGTAACAAAAGCCTGTCGGGTCAGTCAATTGTTTAATGCTTACCCTTCCAAGTTTCTTAGACGAAAGCACCTACGAGGAACCAGACCAGGACAATTCTGGGAAGTGGACATTACTGAAATTAAGCCAGCAAGGTATGAACTTAAAAATCTCCTAGTCTTTGTGGATACATTCTCAGGATGGATTGAAGCCTTACACACACACACACACACACACACACACACACACACACACAGAAAAAAAAAAAAAAACGGCGCAAATGGTTCTCAAGAAGATCCTGGAAGATATTTTTCCAAGATACGGTCTGTCTAAGATAATAGGGTCTAATAATGGACTTGTGTTCATGGCCCAGGTAAGTCAGGTGTGGATTAATTGTAAGTTACATTATGCTTATGTACCCCAGAGCTCAGGAGAACCATTAAACAGACCTTAACAAAATTAAGCTTAGAGACCGGCATAAAAGATTGGACTATGCTCCTGCCTTATGCACTGTTTCATGCGAGAAATACTCCCTCAGTTTCTTTGTGTAACCTCACCCCCTATGAAATTCTCTATGATGCCCATCATCCATTAAGGGACCTAATCCCCAACTCTAAGGCCTAACAATCCCTTCCACACCCCTTGCTTGACAGACTTAAAGCCATTGAAAGAACTCAGTGATAACTGTGGAAACAGCTGGCCACTGCCTACCAACCTGGGGACGAGGGGATTCCACATCAATATCAAGTAAGAGACTTCGTCAACATAAGACAACATCAGGTGTTATCCCTAGAACCCCGCTGGAAAGGAACATACCAGGTGCTACTTATAACACCTACAGCCATAAAAGTAGACAGAATCACTTTTTGGATCCATGCCTCTCATCTCAAGCCTTCGCTGTGTCCAGACTCTGGTTGGAAACTGGAAAAAACTGGTAACCATTTCAAATTGCGTATTCGCTATGTGGACAAGACTATAGACTCTCCCCTTGGCCACCAGTACTCCTAACCCTCATCAGCATGTTCAGCAGTGAAGGCTGATCTGAAATCCTACTAGACAAGAAGTATGGTCTATCTCACATACAGCCCCCTTAGGGACCTGGTGGCTATCTCTCCACCCAGACATTTTTCAGCTTGGTATAGGTCTTTCCTATTGAGATAACCCCAATGAAGAGGATCCCACTAAAGTTCCATTAAATCCCTTCCATACCATAGATAATTGAAACAAACATTATGGATGCACGGAAACGCGAGCCAGATTCAGGTTGGTTAGCCTAGATTACTATATATGCCCGGCGGACTATCAAAGCCACAAACAGCCATGGCTGTGTGGGGGGAAAGCCAACTTCTTGTGTAATTCATGGGGATGTGAGCATACCGGGGCTGCCTGGTGGAACCCAAACTCCTCATCAAATTCAGTACACAGCATTGGCCATATAACCAATTAGACAACCAAAAACTATGGCCCCCAGAGGGTTCTCTAGATCCTCAAATTCTGCGTGACATTTTTAACTTCGGCAAGTGCTCAAAAGGGGAAAATTCCCCTATGTGGAATCCTTTTCCCTCCTTCACTCACATCCTGTACTATGCTTCTCCAATAGTTCCTCACCCTCAGCCTTCTGCTCTAGACTCTCTGCTGTCACTCCCACCTCAGCAACCTGATTTCTTCCCTCCAATTACTACATCAAAAACAAAAACCTCTGCCAGTTCTCAGACCATTGCCCCCTTGCTGAGGTAGCAGGTACCGAGGTACCCCTCCACTCACTCACTCCTCTCTTTTTCTGTCTGTGCCTGCACTAGGTCCCACCAAGTTCTCTAAGAAGCTAAACCAAAGCTCAAACCAGCTGAGAAGAGCCCTCAGACCCCTATCCAAGATGTAATAAAAATAGCCTTTAAAGTTGCTTTGTCATCACTGAAAACAGGTTACTAAGAATTTAAAGTCCCTCAGGGGTTTTTGGAATACTCACTCCCATCTTCACCTCTGCTCTACCTGTTCTACTGCTCAAGTTTTGTTCTAGGAAAATCCCAAACCCCTTTTCCATTATTCTTTTACATCTCATCTTCCTCATTCTCAGATCCACGGAGCTGCTCTCAGCCTCGCCTTCCCCGTCTTCCCCCTCTGTACCAGGTCCATAGATATGTCTTAAATAACCTTCTCCAGAAGTCTTCACCGAGGCTTACATTAGGTCTTTCAGCAAAAGAGTCCCTCTGAAAGAGTTCAATGTAGATAAACTTCCACTTTTCGTGTTGCCCTGTTCTACTTGGCCACTGGCTGGAAAAATCACCACACCTAAGCTTGACACCGCCTTACTAGATTTTCACAAAATATGTGAACAAGGCCTCTGGCCTTGAGCTGGGGCTTCACAGAGATGGCTAGATTTCTAAGATAAAAAAGTTACCAATTGGGCTTCATGGTGACAGCTGGCAGGGAGAAAAAAAAGAGACAAAAAAGCTCTCCCTTTCCAAGGTGTCTTTGAAAAGTTAACTTGCCCAGAACAGAGGAACAAAAACAGAAACAAAAACTGATTTCTGTGAATTTCTACAGACTGTGAACTTCTGAGCCACTTCCCTTACATGTTGGGTACAAATTCTAAAACTACCGAAACTTGGGGTTCAGGGGATTAATTGATTACAACAGAAGCAATGCCCTCTAAATCCGGATGCAACCAAATAAGACTGTTTTCCTGTGTGTGGTGCTATCTTAGGTCCCTTTCCTTGTCCGTCCCTACAACAGTATAATTCTATACACTTTAACATTATTTATGTTTTCATAAAATGGTCAATATATGTGATTAATTATGAAATGATGCAGATGTTTTCCAGAGTTCTCTATGATGACTTAGGTTCATTTAAAGATCAAATAGGATGGCATACAACCCGGTTCCACTGGGAACCTGTATCCCTCACTTTAGCCATCCTATTAGAAATAATAGTTGCTGAAGGGGTGGGCTAGTCCATGAGACACAACAAAGACACAATTAGAAGCAGAAATATGCCAAAGTTTAAAGACATTAAAAACCGACATCACAGCTTTACAGGAATTTTAACCTCTCTCTTTCTGAAGTTGTTTTACAAAGCAGGCGAGTGTTGGACCTCCTCTTTATGAGAGAAAGGTGCCTTTTTGCTTGCATTGAGGGAAGAATGTTGTTTTTATGCCGACAATACTGGAGTTGTAAAAGAATCTATGAGTAAATTAAGAAAACGACTTGAAGAGCGTCAAAGAGAGACAGAGGCCCCAAAAGGGAGGTTTGAGTCTTGGTTCACATAGTGACCTGATTAACTACGCTTTTATCTGCCATGGCCGGTCCATTAAAAATCCTCATATTATTGCTAACTTTAGGACCCTGTTTGCTCAACCGTGTAGTTTCCTTTCTAAACCAAATCGAACCTGTTATTAATCCTAACCATACACTGTTCTCTCAATCTAATTTTACAGAAGAGCAGGGACAGAATTGGTATTAAAATACAGAATTATAGAGGATCTTCCACCTGCTGAAAACCTCAAAGGTCCACGCAGAAATGATCCCTGGAGAAGATGTAGGCAAGTACGAAGGACCTGAGAGAGCAAAAGTCTTCCATGGCAAACAACCTGCTCAGGATGAAGGGATGTGTCTGAATCAGCCACTCTCTTCTTAATGTAGAGAAGGTGGACCAAAGAAGGCATGTGTTGAGAGCTGCTCCTGCATGCCTATGGTTGACATACCACTCTGACCTGTGAAAGTGTCACA